>NW_015389477.1:44338-46989 GCF_001527695.2 Protobothrops mucrosquamatus | reverse complement strand
ACAGAAAGTATCATATTTTGCAGAGATGGCAAAAATATCCGCGTACCTGAAGGATCATTCTCAGGAAAAATTTATCTCAATATGGAGAAGATGGATAGATTATATTCAGAGAAAGTATGAACTGAAAAATTATTATGTAGCTTTTGATTAAAAACTTAGAATAAAAATAGGTATATTATATATTGATATAATTAAAAAAAATTTTGTTGCAATTTAATGTTATTTTAGAGTCACAGCAATTTTTTACTAGTGTGTAGTAATAATGAGTAGTTTTGATTAGAATTGGATGATTGTGCATTTATTTCCTAGATTAGCTTTGGGAAGTCCTGGGGGGGGGAGGGGGGAAAGGGGTAGGTTGGTATTATAGATTTATATGTATATATACCTATGATTTTTTAAGGAGGTGCCCGGTGATACCCCAACTGCACTGATGGGATGGTTGAGGGAGAAAGGGAGGTAGGAAAGAGGGAGGAAGGAGGAGTGGTGGTAGGATGGGAGGAGGAAGGTGTAGGCAAGTGAGAGGGTGGTGCAGGAGGGGGACACCGGACACGTCCGTAATGTATTGATTAGTGTTGATTCTTTTTTGGTTGATATTGTGATAAAAGATTTATGTTTTTGTTTTTCAATGAAAAATCAATAAAAATTTATTAAAAAAAAAAAAAAGAAGCAATATGGAAATATCTTAAATAACAGTTTTATTGCTTTTGTCAGGTATTCATATTTTTCATTAATATTTTAAAACTTTTTCTTATAATCTAGTTTTGTGTACCTCTTTTATTTTCTTATTTAAGTATTAAATATATGAAATAATAAAATATCTTTCGGTATATCATTTTTTTAATACTTAAAACAGTCATTAGGGCAGAGAGCCGGTTGTTAAATTATTTGAATCCCACCACTGGCCCAGGAGTTGGGAACTCCTGCAATAGAAAACAGCCAGATCCTTGCTAAAATACAAAAGCCAAAAGACTGCAAGATGGTTTTGATGTGCTAATTTTTCCTTAAGCTCCAAGTTTTAGACAGCTCAAGAATATATGGTCTCAATAGATTTGAAAAAAATGTATTTCATAAATCATATACATAAAAAACTCCCTGTAATTCTTTAATTCAGGGCAACTGGATGGAGTTGAGCGTTTACTGGCTGGATACCCTTCCTGACGCCACACGGAGTTTGCAGCAGATTTTTTTTTGCATCCTAGGAGAGAAACATCTGCCACGCTACCGAGGATTGAACTCTCAACCTTCCATGTGGGAGGTAAGCATCTTCATTGCTAGGACACCACACTGCTCATAATATACTACATGCATAAAAGATGGAAATATGTGCAATCACTGAGCTCATTCAGAGATATAAATAATTTTGGAATTAAGCACAAATATCGAAAAATTAAAATCCAACACAGCTTTTACCTAAAAGCTTTATCTGCTCTGTAAAGATAGTGTGAATCCTGAAGGAAAATCGTCTCCCCCCCCCCCCCCCGGGGCAAGTATCTGAGCGCAAACCCAGACATTTATCTGAGTTACTGGGAAGATGATACATCCCACTACAGGTAGTCTTTGACTTATGACCACAATTGAGCCCAAAATGTCTGTTGTTACGTGAGACATTTGGTTAAGTGAGTTTTGCCCCATTTTACGAAGTTTCTTGTCTTAGTTGTTAAGTGAATCATGGCAGTTGATAAGTTGTTAAGTGAATCTGGTTTCAGAAGATCGCAAAACTGATCACATGACCTTGGGACACAGCAATGGTCATAAATATGAACCAATTGCCAATCATCTGAATTTTGATCATGGGGATGCTGCAAAAGTCATAACTGTGAAACATGGTCGTAAGTCACTTTTTTCAGTGCTGTTGTAACTTTGAACAGTCACTAAATGAACTGTTGTAAGTTGAGGACTTCCCAACTCAGGTGTAGCAACTTCTTGATTTTTCAAGAACTCTCCTGACAATTTCCAGTCTAGGAAAAGAAAAGCTGGACATCTGCCTTTGCTAAATCATATAAATGGCATTCTCCCCCCAGTGCTGATTCTGCTTGAGGAAAATATGTCTATTCCCAGTCTGGTTTGCCAGGAGTCACTTTTGTGAATGTAAGCTAGCATCTCAGCTATATGTTTAGAAAATATTTTGAGAAAATAAATGACTTGTCAATGAAATATTTTAAAAACAAAAATCAGAGTGATTTCTTCCACATTTCCCCTCTTCCTCAGACCTTTCTTTTTCTGCTAGGCCCACTTATCTCTTCAAAGGACCAATCCAACAGATACGATTTGTGGAAATTTTAGCACTTTGAAAGAATATTTGATTAAAGTCTGAGAGAAAAGTATGAGAACTTTCATGTTGCACAGGTACTTTCATTAGGCAGGATGAAAAAAAAAGCTAATTCCAGCCCAATATTTTTAATAAAGGAAGATCAATGTTTATTTAAAATGCTGGAGGTAGTTTGGAAAGGTTGTAAAAAAGTAAGAAAAAGATGGGTAATGAATTCGTATATTTTGAAGGAAAAAGAATTTATTGTACAGACTAAAAGGGAAATGGATTATTTCTTTAAAGAAAACACAAAAGAACAAACATCGGTACAAATTATTTGGGATACAGCGAAGGCATATTTAAGGGGATTGGCAATAGCTTATATAGCAAGGAAAAATAGAGA
>NW_015389477.1:39659-41896 GCF_001527695.2 Protobothrops mucrosquamatus | reverse complement strand
TATAGAGAGAATCAATATAAAATGATTTACAGATGGCATTTAACACCGGCGAGATTGGCCAAAATGTATAAAAACATAGACCCGAAGTGTTGGAAATGTAAAATTAAAGAAGGAACATTTTATCACATGTGGTGGCTGTGCCCCAAAGTAAAAAATTATTGGGAATGGATAAGAGATTGGATACAGGAGATAACTGAGACACAAATGGATTTCAAACCAGAAATATTTCTTTTGGGCATAATAAATTTAAAGATGGAAAAACAACTCCAACACATCGTTATACACATATTGACTGCAGCTCGTATAGCATATGCGCAATGTTGGAAGAGTGAAAATATTCCCACAAATGATATGATTATGTATAAAATTTTGGAATGCGCAGAAATGAAAAAACTTACGTTAGAATTAAAAGACAAGGAGACATCAGAATTTTATGAAATTTGGAATAAATGTTATAATTGGCTAGAACAGAGAAAGAAAAAGACATAATTATTGATGTACATAAAATGTAAATAAGATGTAAAGAATATTTAAAATGTAAAGCACTGTTCTGTTAGAAGAAAAGATATATGTTTATGTAGTTTTTGGTGTATGGTGTATGGTGAAAAATAAAAAAAAATAAAAAAATAAAAAAATAAAATAAAAATAAAATGCAAATAATTTTATTTCCTGTAGGGGCATAACCAGAAAGCTTTTTCTGCTTCACAAAGCTGTATAGATCAAAGCATATCATTCTGGACTAAGTTGCCTGATACTCATTTAAGGGGACCTCTGAATCTTAGCTCTTTCATCAACTGTTGACTACAAAAGACTGAGCTCGTAGATTCCCAAAGTAATATTATTGCTATTATCCTGAGTACAACTCCCCAATACCCTTGGCAAATTTGGAATAAAGAATCAGTTGCAATGGCCAGATCCTGGCCTGAATTCAAACATCAGTGTCACATCTCACTGGATCTTTGCACCATCAGCATTGGGCAGCTTCTTTAGATGATCCTTTGATCATAGGTAATTCTGTTTTTCAATCTCATAGGACAGGGGTCTTCAACCTTGGCCCTTTTATGACTTGTGGACCAACTCCCAGAATTCCTCAGCCAGAGTTGAACTCTGTTGTGAGTCCATGCCAGCCAGTGGACCTGGCAGCTGAGTCTGGGGAATCAGAAGAGGAGGAGGAAGAGGGGTTTGGAGAGCCATCAGAGTCGGAGGGAGGCTCTGATGAGTTACAAGACTCACAATCTGAGAAGGCGGGGCCAGCTGTCAAGAAGAACGGGTGTGTTGGATGATTCTCCGGAGCATCTAACCCCGTTCCCGACTGCTTGACAGATCCTTTGGGGTCCCCAGTTCCTTGGAGGGGGACTGGGAATAACAAGGCGTCCTGGGGGGCGGTTTTAGGCGGCAGCCAGGACCGGCGAACCCAGGAGAAGCTTTGACAAGCCAAGCGGAGGTGGTAAAATGGCCGACAATGGCAGCCGCGAAGGAATGACAGCTGTCAGCTGGCCGAAGTACAGCAGTGGAGTAGCTGGACGGTGACGTGACAGTTCCAGTCAAATTTATCTGAGCAGTGATCCTGGCCAGAAGGGATCCGGTGTAAGTCCGTGCTGGAGGATTTTGGTTGAATTTGACTGATTTTAGCAGCCTACAAGAGGGGAGGAGGGATTTCCCTCGTTCCTGGAAAAGCGGCGAAAAGGAAATTTTGGGCTAAAATGGTTTGCCTGCTTACCTGCTACGTTGGTTGGATTCATGGAGAAGAGAAAGGGGTCTCTTCTTTCTTCCCTTATTCCCTTATTCCCGGGATGAAAATTTAACTTTGGAAGTCTAACTGTCCCAAGGTACAGGGAGAACGCTTGGAAGAAAAAGAAGGAGGTAGACATCTTGGAACGAACAGATAGATTCAATACTAGAGACAATATTAGAGTGACACCTGCTGGCTAAATCGAGAACTGCTGCAAGAGTGGGAAGGGAAAAACAAACAGGGAAAGAGACTGTAGATTTTGTTTTGCCTTCTAATGCCAAGAACTGATTTTTAGTAACAACTTTGATACTCTGGAAAATATTCTAACAATTGTAAATAAGTGGGGAGGTTGGCTTGGAGAATTGAAAAAAATGTCTAGTATTCCAAATCTTACAAAGGTTGGAATAGGGAGAAAGCAGACATCTCAAACCACATTGCTGGAACCAAGCCCTGCGAGGCAAAGATCATTAGAAGAAATGGCACAAAAAGAGAGGGCAAACCCACT
>NW_015389477.1:35635-38334 GCF_001527695.2 Protobothrops mucrosquamatus | reverse complement strand
TGGGGTCAACCAGAGAGGAGATGGCCAGCGAGATGGATGAGACCTATAGAATACATACAAATTATGCAAGACGACATAACCTCCCCAGAGAAGTGCACGTTAGATTTATGAAGAAATCAATTAGGGATGAAATTCTTTTCAGGTTCAGAGATGATACAGTGGAATATCGAGGTAAACAGCTGATCGTACTTAAACAAGTACCCAAAAGAGTGAGGGACCTGAGAAGGCCTTATCAACATATAACTTCCAAATTGACAAGGAAAAATATCAACTTCAGATGGTTGACTCCGGAAGGGATTCTGGTGACATGGCAGGAAAAAAGGTTTCGCCTAGACTCAATAGAAAAAGTAGAGGAATTCTACAGGGAAAACTTTGGCAGCACGGAAGATTTAGTTGAAAGAGGGGTGAGAGAGGAAGGAGAGACACTAGTGCAAGCCATTGAAGCCAAAGGTAAACAAGTTGAGTTTCGAGAGGATATTGATGATGGGAAACATGAAGGGAAACATGAGGAGAGTAAGTCTAAGGAAATTAAAGAGGCTAGACTGATAAGATCAACAGTGGAAAGAGGGAAAGATTTACAAACCCAAGAGTCTAGACCTGCAATAGTAACCAGATCCAAACATAGATAAGGAGGAAAAAAATGTGTTGAATCTATATCTATCAATGTTAATGGCCTCAACTCTCCAACTAAAAGGAAGAAGTTTCTAAACAGGCTCAACAAGATGAATTTAGATATAATTATGTTACAAGAAGTCCACATAAAAAAACAACATCAATATTTATTAAATTGTCCTAAATTGGGGGATATGTTTGCGGCACTTTCGCAATATAAGAAAGGAGGAGTGGTAGTATATATTAAACAAGAAATTGTGGCTAAGCAAATTTACAAGGATGAAGATGGCAGAATCTTAATAGTGGAAGTAATTTTGAATAAAACCAAAATTCTCCTGGTTAGAATTTATGCCCCGAATGAGGGGCAAAAACGTTTCTATAAGAAACTGCATAATATTATCAGCCAGATAGAATATGATAGCATCTGCATAATGGGTGACTTCAATTCAATTGTGGATAAGAATTTAGATTATAAAGGTGGAAAGAGCAGAAAAAGAACTAGAGGAACAATACCAGATACATTTTTAAAAATGGCAGATGAGTTCAATATTCAGGATACTTGGAGAGAAAGGAATCTAGAGAAAAAACAGTTTACTTTCTACTCTGGACGTCATCAATCATGGTCCAGAATCGACATGGTGTGGATGTCAGCTGACTTAAATTTAGAAGTAGAGGAGATTATAATTGATACGAATACCTGGGCTGACCACAATCCGATTAGAATTAGATGGAAGGGGCAAAAAAACATGAGGAGATGGACACTGAAAAGGGCAATTTTAAATCATAAAGAATTCAAATTAAAATTAGAAGAACAATTGGAATTGTTTTTTAAGTTCAATAAGAAGGAAGATACAAATTGCCAAAATTTATGGAACACAGCTAAAGCCTACATGAGAGGAGTTGCAATCTCTTATATGGCCAGGCAACATAAAATCAAAACACAACGTCAAAGACAATTAGAAGAAGAGCTAAGTAAAGTTGAGGAAAACTTGCAAAGGGAACCACAAAGATGTGATCTGAAGCAACAGATAAATTTAATCAAACATAAGATATCCATTATAGTGAAGGAAGAGTTAGGACAGCAGATAAAATGTACCAAACAAAATTTCTTTGAAAACGCCAATAAACCAGGGAGATGGTTGGCTTATAAAATCAAAAAACATAACAATAAGCAGAGGGTTACCAAACTTTATAATGCCAAAGGTGACATGCTATGCCAGAACGAAGGAAAGAAACTAGTGGCATATGAGTTCTATAAGAATTTATATAAAGACAATGAAAAGAGAAACAACTATGATATAGTACAGTATTTACAATCAGCTGACTTACCAAAGGTCCCAGAAGAATTTAAAACTCTGCTGAATAAAGAGATAACACATTTAGAACTCTCGGCTGCAATTAAGAAACAAAAGAATAATAAAGCACCCGGGCCAGACGGTATACCTGTAGAAATGTATAAAATCGCACAAGAATCCTTAAGCCCAATGCTGTTGGATCTATTTAATGAGGTCTTAACCCAAGCTAAAATACCAGCTTCATGGGAAGAAGCTTTCTTCACTTTGATTCCTAAAGAAAATACAGACCTGGCGCAAATCAAGAACTATAGACCCATTTCTCTTTTGAATTCGGATTTTAAGATTTTCATGGCAATAATGGCGCAAAGACTTGAAAGGTTTTTAGTGGATTTTATACATTCTGATCAAAACGGCTTTCTATCTAAAAGATACATAAGAAACAATGTTAGGACTGTTTTGGACATATAGGAGTATTATGAAGTGCATAATGAAAAGCAAATGTGTTTAATTTTTCTTGATGCACAAAAAGCATTCGACAACGTAAAATGGGATTTTATGTTCAACCAATTATTGTATATGGATTTCGGGGAAATTTTTTTAAATATGTTTAAATCAGTCTATTCTAAGCAGGTGGCCAGAGTAATAATTAACGGAGAACCGACTGATAGCTTCCAAATCCAAAAAGGCACGAGGCAAGGTTGCCCATTATCACCACTGTTGTTTATACTATCTCTTGAGGTACTAACTAGAGTAATTCGGCAAGATGAGCAGATCAAAGGTTTAGAGATTAAG
>NW_015389477.1:16955-34455 GCF_001527695.2 Protobothrops mucrosquamatus | reverse complement strand
CCCATAAGATTAGCTAAAATGGGTCCCAACATTTCCTCTAAATGTTGGAAATGTAATCTGACAATTGGAACATACTATCATATGTGGTGGGAGTGCACGCGAGCTTGTGATTTTTGGACTAAGGTTAAAGAATGGCTGGAAGAAATACTAGAGCGAGTGGTAGAGTTAAAACCAGAATTTTTCCTATTAGGTATAACAATGCAGAAGTATGACAAAGGCGTACTCTATTTGATGCTACACATTCTAACGGCTTCCAGATTGGTTTATGCTCAAAATTGGAGGAATAAAGGAATTCCAACGGAAGAAGAAATTCTGTATAAAATTTTATCATGTGCTGAGATGGACAGGCTTACAATGGCTATGAAAGACAAGACAGAACTGGAATATTTCGAAATCTGGGACAAATTTTATCACTGGTATGAATCAAGGAGAACCGCTCGGATCTTAAGCTAACGATAGGATTGAAACATACATATACTGTAACTGTACATATAATTGTATATATAATTGTATTGTGTAGAAGAATGAGGCTTATATAGAGGTTAAGGATGATGTATTAAGTTTTTGTATCACGAGAAACAAACTGTTAGGAATATTTACTCTGGAATGCCACGTATGTCCATTTTTGTTTTAATTGTATTATAAATAAAAAACTTTTTATAAAAAAAAAAGACTCACAATCTGATGAAGAGCCTGGCCCCTCCAATCGTGGTCAGGATGAGACACAGCTGTGTGGGGAAGATGAGTCAGACCCTGAGGACTCACAGTTGGAGGTCATTAGAGACGCTCGTAAACGAAGGCAGTTAACTAGAGCAGGTCAGAGGGAGTCAATACGGCAACTCCAAGGGAGGAGGAGAAGGCATTGAGAAGCCACACCTTGGGGCTGCTTAATAAAAAGGGAAGGTGTGGGCGGTGCTGGTTGCTGAAGGCAACCGTTGCAAAGTACTTCATGGGATCATGTTCTGTTGGTATTGCCGGTGACTAATTCCTTGTTTTGCATTGTGTTTCATGTGGACAATTTCCTCCATTTGGATTGTGTTTTGTTGCTTTTGTTTTTGGACCATTTGGCAGGTTTGTTACCAATATTAAAAGGGGTTTTGTTTTCTTCTGAGTCTCCAGCCTATTTCTCAAAAGGGGTTTTGTCCTTGTGCATTTAACAAGGACGGCTATAGGCTGGGACAGAACAAAGTCCACAAATCATAAAAGAGCCAAGTTTGAAGACCCCTGTCATAGGATAACCTCTCGATGCATCAGGAACAAATATTTAATTGTATGCTTAAAACCTGAGTAGCTCCATTTTGTTCAATTTCCAAACAGTTGGAAATGAAAAATAAGGGAAGTTTAACTCAGGGGTCCCCAACCCCCAGTCCTTGGACTGGTATCGGGCCACAGCATGCCAGCAACCAGTCTGCACAAACAAGCAAAGCCCCATCCATGGGATGCAGGCAGCACACAAAACCATGCACTCTCCAGTCCATGGAAAAACCTTTCTCCACGGAACCAGTCCCTGGTGCCCAAAAGGTTGTAGACCTCTGGTTTAACTAGTTAAACAAAAGTGAGAGTTGGCCACTATTTAGAGCAGGAATAAGATGTCTAGGCACCTCCAAACGTCTTAGAGTCTCGTCAGCTTCATTCAAGAAAGCCATTGGCAAGGAATTGTGGGAAATGAAGTCTAAAATACCTAGCAAACACCAGATTATCTACTATTGATTTAGAGCAGTGGTGGGATTCAAATATGTGAACAACCGGTTCTCTGTGTGGATGCCGCTTCCGGAAATCCATTCTGGGCCTTAGCTACCGGTTCTGCCAAAGTGGTGCGAACTGGCTGAATCCCACCACTGATTTACAGGCAATGTATGATGAGTATTTACTTCTAGCACAAAGTATTGTTCAGTGAAAGGAATTGAAGACTTCCTTTTCATTGTCCTTGCCTTAGTCATCCTCTTGCCTGATGAAGGCCTTTGGGCTTAAAGGTTACAAACCCTCTTTTGTTATTTTGATTGTGTAATAAAAATATCAACTATGGATTTTGGATTTCCCATGGATCAATCTGACAACAGGAGCCTTTTATTCCCATACCCAAGTTGGGTTTTTTTTTCTGTCTTTGGTTTTGAATACAGCAGGATCATTAGTAAAAACAGAGGTTTATAGTCTATCAGTGACTAACCAGTTTATTACTCCATAAGGTTTTTTTACAATGCGATGGCATAGTAACTTATTGGTAACTCCTGTTGACTTGTGTTTACTTCTGAATCCTACATTTTAGGATTTTACGACGAATCTTTTTAGTTACCTGGAGAAAGCAAAACAGTATAATTTCCACCTTGGAAAAGTGACTGTCTTTTATAATAATAATAATAAAGTTGGAAGGGACCTTGGAGGTCATCTGGTCCAACCTCCTGCTCAGGCAGGAAACCCTATACCATTTCAGACAAATGTCCGTCCAGTCTCTTCTTAAAAACTTCCAGTGTTGGAGCATTCACCACCTCTGGAGGCAGGTTGTTCCACTGGTTAATTGTTCTAACTGTCAGGAAGTTTCTCCTTAGTTCTAGGTTGCTTCTCTCCTTCCTTAGTTTCCATCCATTGCTTCTTGTCCTGCCTTCAGGCGCCTTGGAAAATAGCTTGACTCCCTCTTGTTTGTGGCAGCCCCTGAGATACTGTAACACTGCTATCATGTCCCCCCTCGTCCTTCTCTTCATTAAACTAGACATACCCAATTCCAGCAGCCGTTCCTTATATGCTTTAGCCTCCAGTCCCCTAATCATCTTTGTTGCTCTTCTCTGTACTCTTTCTAGAGTCTCAACATCTTTTTTACATCGTGGTGACCAAAACTGAATGCAGTATTCCAAGTGTGGCCTTACCAAGGCATTGTAAAGTGGTATTAATACTTCACGTGATCTTGATTCTATCCCTCTGTTAATGCAGCCTAGCACTGTGTTGGCCTTTTTGGCAGCTGCAGCACACTGCTGGCTCATATTTAAGTGATTGTCCACTAGGACTCCGAGGTCCCTCTCACAGTTACTACTATTGAGCAAAGTACCCCCTATACTAAGGTGACCAACCGTCCTCCTTTAGGGAGGACAGTCCTCCTTTTGTAAGTTCTGTCCTCCCTCGAAAAGTGTCCTCCTACATGTCCTCCTTTTCAATATTTGAAGACTAATCTGCAGGGCTTTTTTTTTTCTCATAGAATGCTCAGAACGGCATTCCGGCACCTTTTTTTGATGGTTTTTTTTTCAACTTTTGCATGAGCTGTGCTACTCCCGCTATTGGCTTTCGAAAGCCAATAGGAATTGCTTCTGAGCGCACCAAAACACCCGGCTGGCAAACTTTGCACATGCAAGTTGTCTGTATTATTGTTGCAATGAATAAAATGTTTCTTTTATTTCTGATATTTTTTTCTTCAATTTATTTGTGTCCTCCTTTTCATTGTAAAAAAGTTGGTCACCTTACTATACTATACCTGTACATTTGGTTTTTCTTGCCTAAATGTAGAACCTTACTTTTTTCACCATTGAATTTCATTTTGTTAGATAGCGCCCAGTGTTCAAGTCTGTCCAGATCCTCCTGTATCCTAAGCCTGTCTTCTGGAGTGTTGGCTATACCTGCCAGCTTGGTGTCATCTGCAAATTTGATGATTTCCGCATCTATCCCCTCGTCCAAATCGTTGAAGAGACTGAAGACCACTGGGCCCAGAACAGAGCCCTGGGGCACCCCACTACACACTTCCCTCCATGTAGATGCGGTTCCATTGGAGATCCAACCAGGGCCCCATGTATTTTGTATGTTTGAAAAGAAAAATTAAAAAATTTAAAAAAAAATACAGTGGAGATCCAATCAGGGCCCCAGCTACCTTTGTGTTGCAGCCTCCCAAGAAAAACAGCAGTTCGTAAAACCTCCCAGCAGCTCTGGGCAGTTAAATACAGTGGAGATCCAATCAGGGCCCCAGCTACCTTTGTGTTGCAGCCTCCCAAGAAAGACAGCAGTTTGTAAAACCTCCCAGCAGCTCTTGGCAGTTAAATACAATGGAGATCCAATCAGGGCCCCAGCTACCTTTGTGTTGCAGTCTCCCAAGAAAGACAGCATTTTGTAAAACCTCCCAGCAGCCCTGAGCAGTTAAATACAGTGGAGATCCAATCATGGCCCCAGCTGCCTTTGTGTTGCAGCCTCCCAAGAAAGACAGCACTTTGTAAAACCTCCCAGCAGCTCTGGGCAGTTAAATAAAGTGGAGATCCAATCAGGGCCCCAGCTACCTTTGTGTTGCAGCCTCCCAAGAAAGACAGCAGTTTGTAAAACCTCCCAGCAGCTCTGTGCAGTTAAATACAATGGAGATCCAATCAGGGCCTCAGCTACCTTTGTGTTGCAGCCTCCCAGGAAAGACAGCATGTAAGGACCCACCTCAATTTTACATCTTAAGAAGACAGAACTCTTGGAATGTCTCTTCCAACAGGAATCTTTATTAAGAGAAACTGATTGCAGGCATGCTAGACAGGATCTGGGGAATCCTCTCCCACCATTCAATGTTTTAAAGTGTTCCCAAGCAGCCCCCACCCCACAGTTCTTCCGGGCGATTCAATCCGTCAGTCCGCTCCGTCGGCACGATCACTCATTTTCTCTTTTTCCAGATTCCAGGCATTGCATTTCCCCCCCCTCCCCTTTCCCCTCACTGCTGGCAAAGGGGAGAACTTCAGAGGGAGTAGGATGAAAGACGATGGCCACATTGTTATGGTTAGTCCTCTCGAAGAGAATAAACACCTGGTCACTTTGTAGTTAATGAAGGAAGTGAGAGTCATAAAACCCCCATGCTTACCCTCCTCCCCTTCCGTAGTATGACTGAATCCAGAAGAGAGTAAGAATTGATTTTATATCAGAGTAGGTAGATAGAAATGAAATATAATTGGATTCTGACATCCTGTCCCCCTTAAAAATAAGAGAGATCCACCTGTAATAGCTTCGGGGCTCTGACATGACGTTTATGGACCCACTCATTTTGTGAGGCGGGGAGGAGTTTCCATGCTACTAGGTATTGAGTTGATATCTCCTAGAGTCTAGGATTTCCTTTATCTCGAAGTGTTGTTCTCCTTCCACCATGATTGGAGGTGGTGGGGGGGATTTTTGGCCGTAAGGGTGACTGATGTTCTCTTTTCAGCAAACTGCAGTGGAAAATTGGGTGTATTTGCCTAAGATTTTTGGGTAATTATAATTCTACTGTTACTGGGTTTATGATTCTTTTAATTGGAAAAGGCCCTATATATTTTGGACCAAGTTTTTTACAGGGTTGTAGGGATTTTAGGTATTTTGTAGATAAGTACACCATTTCTCCTATAATGAATGGTGTAGGTTCAACCCTTTTTTTATCTGCTTGTGCTTTGTATGCTTGCCTAGCTTCATCTAGGGCTTTTCTAACTATTGGCCAGGTGTTTTATAATTGTTCCATCCATTCTTTCAGTGATGGGATTGCCGGTTCGTTTGGGGTTAGTTCTGGCATGGGGTTGAAACTTTGACTGGTAGCTATTTGAAAGGGAGTGTAACCTGTGCTGGAGTGGACTGCATTATTGTAGGCCACTTCTGCGAAAGGGAGTAGGTCCATCCAATCCGACTGTTGGAAATTAATAAAGCATCTTAAATATTGCTCAAGTACTGAGTTCGATTTTTCCGATTGACCATTCCCTTGCGGGTGATGGCTAGACGTCAGTCCCTGAGTGGTCCCTAAAAGGGATAAAAATTCCTTCCAAAATGCAGTCGTAAATTGCACTCCCCTATCAGATATGATGCATTGGGGTGCCCCATGCAATCTGTAAATATGATGCATGAAAAGTTTCGCTAAGGCTTTTGTGGTGGGAATCTTTTGGCAAGGGATAAAGTGCACCTGTTTGGAAAACAAGTCCGTGACCGTCCAGATGACAGTGTTTCAATTGCTTTCTGGTAATTCCACTATAAACACCTCCTACCAAACACCTCCCTTCGACCAGTCCGCTCCCACAGAGAGGGCCTCCTTAGGGTGCCGTCGGCCAGACAATGCCGGCTGGCGACCCCCAGGGGGAGAGCCTTCTCTGTGGAAGCTCCTGCCCTCTGGAATGACCTACCCCCCGACCTACGTACAGTTGCGGACCTGCGCCTTTTTCACCGAGCCCTGAAGGCCCATCTGTTCCGTGCAGCCGGCCTGGCGTAGTTTGATTATGTTTTAGTGGGGTTTTTGTATGGGGTATTTTTAGAGCAGGCCTGTTATTTAATTTGATTTTAGAACAGAAATCTGCGTATATTTATCATGGTTTTTATTACCGCCTGTTCACCGCCCTGAGCCCCGTAAGGGAGATAGGGCGGTATATAAATTCAATAAATAATAATAAAATAATAATAATAATAATAATAATAATAATAATAATAATAATAATAATAATAATAATAATAATAATAATAATAATAATAAAAAATCCATGGCTATTTCCCTCCAGGGGGCTGAGGGATTTGCCACTGTTTGTAACAGTCCAGGCGATTTCCCTTGCACCCTGTTGGCAGTTGCACACTTTGGGCAGCTGGCCACGTAACTTTCTATGTCCTTTTTCATGGATGGCCACCCAAATTGCCGTTTAATTAAGTGTAATGTTTTTACAAATCCAAAATGCCCTGCTGATTTTGTGTCATGGCAAAGCTGCATGAATGTGACTCTTTGGGTTGTTGGTATATATAACTTTTCCCCAACCCAAGGCAGCCCGTCTTTCATTGTGCACATGTGTTTAGTTTTCTGGAACCATTCATCTGTTTCCAAACTTTTCCGGAATTCAATTCTGGTTTGGCTACCCAGCTGCGGTTTAAATTTAGCTTGGGCTCTGGTGGTTACTGGCGCTGCCAGTTGTGATTCCACCATCATCGGTTTAGAGTCGGTGGCTCGCATACTGTTATATTGGGGCATGCGAGATAGTGCATCTGCCAGGAAGTTCTTTCCCCCCAGCAAATGCTTGAGCGTAAAGTGGAATTGGTGAAAATGCTGGGACCAGCGGGCTTGCTTGGGGTTGAGCTTCCTGGGTGTTTTCAGGGCTTCCAAATTTTTGTGGTCTGTCCACACCTGGAAAGGGATTTTATTGCCTTCAAGGAACTGGCGCCACGTGAGTAATGACCAACGTATCCCATATGCCTCTTTCTCCCACATGGGCCAGCGCTGTTCTGTTTCGGTTAGTTTCTTGGATGTATACGTGCAGGGTTGCAATACCCCTTCATCGTTTTCTTGTAATAGTACAGCCCCCACTGCCACATCACTTGCATCCACCTGTATTACGAAGCGCTTATCCATGTCTGGGTGCCTCAGTACTGGTTCGGCAGAAAAGAGTCTCTTTAATCTCTCAAACACCGCTTGGCACTCCATTGTCCATTTTAGTGGCTGGCTAGGTTTTACTGAGGATGCTCCCTTCATTTTTAGTAAGTTCGTGAGGGGCAGGGCTATCTGGGCAAATGAGGGAATGAATTGGTGGTAAAAGTTTGCGAAACCCAGGAAACTTTGCAGTTGCTTTCTTGTGCGAGGTGGTGCCCATTCTAATACTGCTCTGACCTTCTCTGGGTCCATTTCAATGCCCTGTGGGATATGCGATAACCTAGGTAGTCTATTCTTTCCTGGTGGAATTCGCATTTCGATAGTTTGGCATATAGGTGGGCGGCTTGCAGTTTCTTTAAAACCGCTCTGACTAGGTTGACATGTTCCTCTTTTGATTCGGTGAAGACAAGGATGTCGTCTAAGTAAACCAGAACCCCCTTAAATAGGTGCTCCCTTAGTATCTCGTTGATTAATTGCATAAATACTGCGGGTCCTCCTTGTAATCCAAATGGCAAGACTTTGAATTGGTAGCACCCCATTGGGCAGTTAAATGCGGTTTTCCATTCATCCCCTTCCTTAATTCTCACACGGTAGTACGCTTCCCTTAGATCTAGTTTAGTAAAAAAAATTCCTTTCGAGAGGTGTGATAACATGTCCTTCATGAGGGGTAGGGGGTATAGGTTGCTTTCACTGATTGTATTTAGGAGCCTATAATCCACGCATAAGCGTAAAGAGCCATCCTTCTTCTCTCTAAAGAGGACCGGAGCGGCCACTTTAGGCTTGGCTTGTTCAATGAACCCCCTTTCTAGGTTTTTCTTTATGAATCTTTCCATTTCCTCCTTCTCCTTTGGGCTCATGGAGTATAATCTGGGCTTTGGGAGTTTTGCTCCGGGCTTGAATTCTATGGCACAGTCCGTGGGTCAGTGGGGGGGAAGCTCATCCGCCCTCTCCTCGCTGAAAACTTCAGCAAGATCTCTGTATTCCTCTGTTATTTCTGGTAGCCCCTTTTCTTCTCCCATGGATGCTTTTTCCATTCTTAATTTTGGTAGCTCCCCTTGGGATTTTAAGTCCATAGGGTCCCCTTTTGGGAAATTGATTTCTGCCGTCCTCCAATTTACCCAGGGGTTCCATTTCTTTAACCATTCCATCTCTAGGATCATCGGGCATTCCATGCCTGGGGTCACTACAAACGTTATGTGTTCCTCATGGTTGCCCAGGGAGAGGTGGATTGGTAAAGTGGCTAGGGTAGCTGGCACCCCCCCCCCGCTATGGACCCATCTAACTGGCCAAATGAGATTGGTTGTTCTAGCCTCCTCGACGGAATGCCCAGATTCCCCACTAGCATCGGGCTAATGAGGCAGCGGGTGCAGCCAGAGTCTATTAAGGCTTTCACCTTGACAGCTTCCGGCATGGAGGAAATTAATGTAGTCACTGTCTTGAGGATGGGTGCGATGGATCCACTTACCAGGGGTTCGCCCTCCGAGCTGTCATCTGAGGCGTCCACCGGCCCTGTGGTGTAGGCTGGAGTTGTTTTCCCACGATGGGCAGAGGTAGGGGATTCCACAGCCTCCATCACTCTCATGGCAGATTCTTTTGGCTTAGCTGGAGACTTCCCAGATTTGCTGGCCGGTGATCTGTCTGGGTTGTGCTGGGGGACTTTCAAGTGGCATTCTACAGCCCGATGCCCCTCTCTCCCGCATTTGAAACAACCCATTTGCTTCTTGGCCATAGCCGATGGTTTCACTGGTTCGTGCGTCGACTCAGGCGGTGAGAGGCTCCATTGTTTTCCTCGGTGGTGCCTCTTCAGTAGGTCGATCTCTGCTTCCTTTGCCAGGACATACCATTTATCGAGTTGGTGTGGGTCCCCTCGGGTCAGGCAAGCATCATATAGGTTGTAGTTTAGGCCATCTTTGAAATGGCTAAGGAGGATGTCTTCCGGCCAGTTCAGTTTGCTGGCAATGGCCCGGAATTCTTGCGTATATTCGGCTACCGGGCGTTTGCCTTGCCTCATTGTTTTGATCCTTTCGCGGGCTTTGCAATCAGCCAGGGGGTCCTCAAATCGCCTTCTCAGAGAGGACATGAAACGGTTGAAGTCGTTGAGCTCTGGGGCATTGGAGTCGTGCAAATTCACCACCCAATCTGCGGCCGGCCCGTCCAAAGCAGATTGCATGATCCGGCCCATATTCCTCCATGTAGCTGAGGACTTGGGTTAGGAAAAACCCCAAGTGTGTCGGCTCCCCCTTGAATCTCGCGTCCAGCGGCGGGAGTCTTTGAATGGGTCGGTGCCTTCGTTGTCGGTGGCATTGTCTTCCATCCAGATCGCCATCTGTGGGTCAGGGGGGAGTGGTGACTACTGGATCAGTGGATGTCCCCGGGGCTGCAGGTTCCAATTGCCCCTCAGTGTCTCTCCCGTTGCGGCTCTAGGAGCTGGTGTGGCCGTGGGGCTCAGAATTCTCCTCTCTTAGGGAGCTGAGGGTTCTCTTCATCAAGTCGATAGCTTTCTCTAGGATCCAGCTCGCGTGCAGTGCCCAGCTTCCTTCCTCTTTGCTTGCGTACAGGGATTTCCCCATCTCCTGCTTCCATTCTGGTTGGTTGGCCCCCCGTCTCAGGGTCACCTTTCTTGATTTATTTTCCCACTCGCCTTTCTTTCCAACGCCCATTGACCACCGAGGTTTGTGGTTACGTGTCTCCACCACCTCTTCTCCTGAGGAATCTGACCTCTCAGATCCCGACATCTGGCAGGTTTTCAGTCGAGGCAGTGGCTCCCTCTCTGGGGGGCTTTCTCCCTTCCCTGCTCCGTCATCTGACATGGTACTTTTTGCAAAGTCCTCCAGCAAGGTTCTCCCTTCCAGGTGGACTAATTTTGCAGATCCTGTCTAATGTAAGGATCCACCTCAATTTTACATCTTAAGAAGACAGAACTCTTGGAATGTCTCTTCCAACAGGAATCTTTATTAAGAGAAACTGATTGCAGGCATGCTAGACAGGATCTGGGGAATCCTCTCCCACCATTCAATGTTTTAAAGTGTTCCCAAGCAGCCCCCACCCCACAGTTCTTCCGGGCGATTCAATCCGTCAGTCCGCTCCGTCGGCACGATCACTCATTTTCTCTTTTTCCAGATTCCAGGCGTTGCATTTCCCCCCCTCCCCTTTTCCCTCACTGCCGGCAAAGGGGAGAACTTCAGAGGGAGTAGGATGAAAGACGATGGCCGCATTGTTATGGTTAGTTCTCTCGAAGAGAATCAACAAAGGGTCACTTTGTAGTTAATGAAGGAAGTGAGAGTTATAAAACCCCCATGCTTACCCTCCTCCCCTTCCGTAGTATGACAGAATCCAGAAGAGAGTAAGAATTGGTTTTATATCAGAGTAGGTAGATAGAAATGAAATATAATTGGATTCTGACACAGCAGTTTGTCAAACCTCCCAGCAGCTCTGGGCAGTTAAATACAATGGAGATCCAATCAGGGCCCCAGCTACCTTTGTGTTGCAGCCTCCCAAGAACTATTGCCAGTGATAGTACAGGGAGATAAAGACATTTCCAGGTTACCAGTAGACTAAAGGGTACAATTTGGCTCATGAATTAGAATATGTAGTCCATGGAAATGGCCAATTCCCACAATAGCAAGTTTTGAGGGGTCCTTGGTGCTCTCTGAGCTTGGCTGTTTTTTTGCAGACGTTTCATTACCCACTGATGACATTACCTATTTTGGGTAATGAAATGATTGCAAGAAAACAACTAAGCTCAGAGAGCACCAAGGACCCCACATTTCAACTTGAGCTACAAATATTCTCTATTGGTACAGCAAGTTTTGAAATGCATTGACTGAGGGAAGGCCAAAGAAATAGGCAGGACAGCTTGAATCATATTTATTTAGAAGTTAATCTTTTTTAGAGCTTGGGGGAATTTTGTTCTTAGTCAATACATTTGGAATGTACTGAGTCTATAGAGAGCCAGTTTGGTCTAGTAATTAAGGTGCTGGCTTAGAAACCAGGAGACCATGAGTTGTAGTGCCACCTTAGGCATGAAAGCCGGCTGGCTGACTTTGGGTCAATCACCAAGAAACTCTGAGTTCTAGTCTCGCCTTAGTCCTGAAAGTTGGCTGGATAACTTTGGGCCAATCACCAGACGTCTGTGAGTTGTAGTGCCACCTTAGGCATGAAAGCCGGCTGGGTGACTTTGGGCCAGTCCCTCTCTTTCTCAGCCCAACCCACCTCACAGGGTTGTTGTGGGGAAAATGGGAGCAGGAAGGAGTATTATGTATTTTCATCGCCTTGAGTTACATATAAATTAACAAAGGTGGGATAGAAATCTTAATAAATAAATTAACATAAGTAACTAAGTATAATAATGATAGCTTTGCAAAGGTGGACTTCAAAACACTCCATCTGGCTCTTCACTTGCTCTGAACCCTCTCAAATTCTTTTCACCTTCTTTCCTCGTAATTGGTTGGCTGGCCACATAGGCAGGTGAGTTTGTGCCCTGATCCCCATGCAGCACCCCTGAAAAACTTCAGTGGGCGAGATTCCTTTTATGAACAGCTTGGTGTATTGAGAAGGGAGGAGAGTGGAGCACCCGAGAGTGTCACTGGGAGGGGGGGGCTGGGGGTTTAGAAAAGAAAATACACAGCCAGAGACTTCCTGCTTTCTGCAAGGAAGTTATTTGAACCAAGAACAGTGAATATCCAGTACTCTCCCAGCTGTGTGAGAAGGCAGATTTTGGGGTGGGTGGGAGAGGGATGGGGGCTCAGGTCCTAGGAACCAGGGCTTCTGAGTTCCTTGGGAGAAGTTTGAAGGAGGGTAGTGAGCAAGTGGGAGCTTAACCAGGTTTCTTAGCTCTGAGGGTACAGGAGGGTTAATTCAACTGTTGGTCCCTCCCTTTCTGAAACTGGTTGGACCACTTTCTAGGTGCACTCACCTGGGACACTCCTTCTTTCCACTCCCAGCCTGAATAGTTTGCCTTTCCCGCTGTTCTTTTTCCTCCTGCTCCTCCTCTACTTACTTCCTTTCAACTGGGTTTGTCTGTAAAACTGCCTACTGGCTTATGAAGGACCCCTCTTTGCAGTTGCTAATTGCCGTTGCAATCTGTGTTTTGGGAGCCTCGTTTCCTCCCTTCTGAAGGGCTCCCCAACTCCTTTCAAGTAAGTGCACCCACTCAGCAGCTCCAGTCCCATGGTCTCCTCGGGACTGAGCCGTTGCCGGCTGGCCCTGGCGTTTGCGGTGTTCATGGACACTGCGGGCACCGGTGCACTGTTGACCGGCATCTTTGCTAGACTGAGGCTGCGTGGCCGAGACTTTGGGGATCTGTTAATCTAGATTTAGATTTGGATTTTAGATTTTATTAAATTTATACCCCGCCCTTCTCCCGGAGGACTCAGGGCGGCTTACAGCCAGTTTAAAACAGTGATACAATACAAAATTTAAAAAGATTAAAAATAACTATTTAAATTTGGCCGCTTCTACTAAAAATTTAATTTAAAACCCCTTTAAAATACCCCTAGGCCAGTCCTGCCTGCTGAAATAACCNTGATACAATACAAAATTTAAAAAGATTAAAAATAACTATTTAAATTTGGCCGCTTCTACTAAAAATTTAATTTAAAACCCCTTTAAAATACCCCTAGGCCAGTCCTGCCTGCTGAAATAACCAGGTCTTAAGGGCGCGGCGGAAGGAGGGGAGATCCGGGATCACCCGGATCTCTGGGGGCAGCTCGTTCCAGAGGGTGCGGTGCTGGTGTTCCTGAGCCTTTTGGGTTGGATTATGTGGTACACGGGCAATATTGAGATAGCCCCTGAAGAGCTGGCAAGGGATTATCACGCCAAGAGAGGGACGCCGGCACGGCTGGCTAGGAAGATCTCACGGACCTGGTCGCAGCGCCAAGGTGGTGGGCTGGCCATGAGGACTCTTTCAAGTAGCTGAGAAGCAGCTTAGAGGTAACATATGCTCCCTTTTCCTTACAAATCACTTCAGGATTTCCATAGGAGAGTAACCAGCTCCTCTGTCTAAAGTATGCTTCAGGTGCCTTTTTGATCCTTTTATCAAAAATTGTGTGCCAATTTCTGCACATCAACTTCCGTATCAAACTGTCTTACAGCAAGGTGCCTTGGGTTTATTTATAGTTCATTAGCAATCCTTTTAATTTTTTTATTCAAGTTTATTATAAGATAAAATACAAATAGAAACAAAAACTGAGAAAATTAAAAGAAAAAAGAAAAAAAAAGTAGCATCTTCCTACTTTTCAATGCAGTGGAATACAAAAAAGTTACAGCCTTAACCTTTTGCTTTGTATTTCTAAAAGTTTCAAGCCATTTCCTATAACAACAAAGTCATGCTAATTGTCAAAACCTAAAATTAGAGTTTCATTTTTTTCCAGCTTCAAGTACAAAATGCAGAAGTTGTTTCCAAATGGAAACAAAACTAGATAAATTATCTTTAATTAGAACAGTCTCTGCCAACTGTGCCACTTTTACCATCCATTGTTCCATTGTGGAGTCGTTTGCAATCTTAACAGTAATTGGGACTTTTGGAGATCATGGTTAGTCCAGCTCCCATTCCTGAAATATAAACAGGTCTATCATGTAATCTAGACTAATTTTCTTCTGGGCAAGATTTTGTGGTCAATGCACAAAATAGGGGTTGCAATTTACCTTAGTGATTGTAAATACAGAATTACGGGTAGTCCTCGACTTACAACAATTATTTAGTGACCGTTCAAAGTTACAACGGCACTGAAAAAAGTGAGTTATGACCATATTTCACACGACCATTGCAGCATCCCCAAGGTCAGTGATCAAAATTCAGATCCTTGGCAACTGACTCATATTTATGATGGTTGCAGTGTCCCAGGATCATATGATCACCTTTTGCAACCTTCCGACAAGCAAAGTCAACGGGGAAGCCAGAATCACTTAACAACTGTGTCACTAGCTTAACAACTTAACATGGCAAGAAATGTCGTAAAATGGGGCAAAATTAACTTAACAAATGTCTCGCTTAGCAACAGGGGCTCAATTGTGGTGGTAAGTTGAGGACTACCTGTAGTATAGGGTGTTATACACAGGGATAGGATTGGATGAGTAGGGTGACCAGCTACCAATTTTCTGTCCTTGCATGATTTGCTGTTGCTCTCTATCATCCTCACAACATCACAACATCCTCACTGTCACAGACTTCCAATTCATGTCAGCATTTTGTGGAATTGCTCAGAAAGAGCTGGTTTTCATGAGTGTAAGTAAAACTGGATTGTGGATCTGACTCTATGAAATTTGTTTCTTTATCTTCCCTTGTACTTTTGTAACTTTCCATATTTTTTCACTCTACCATGGTATCATCCTACTTTCTCATTCATATGTTACCCTGTGGAAGACATTCTCCTTGTCCTCATCCTGTAGAGCTAGAGGCAATGGTAGCTACAGCCCAGCACATCTACAAACCATCATGCTGGAAAGGCTGGGTTTAGAGAGACTGGGGAAAACCTCGGCCTTCAATATCTACTGCATATGAAAGGTCAATGAAAATAATATCTTCTTCAAGTTGAGCTTGATTACGGTTGACTTCAAAGAATATGGCTATTGTCATTGCTCTCTACTGGGTTGATTCTGAAGACTGGATTATAGCTTTGGTTTGTACTGGTGTCTTCTCATCCAGATGCTAGCCAGATCTGAAACAGCTTATGTTTTGCAAGGTCATCCAGGATCAACTAGAATGGTCCCAGGAAGCAAGTATATGACAATAACCATATAATTGGAAAGAATCTGCCCAGCATTCAGTCAATGCAATTCTTCTAG
Source organism: Protobothrops mucrosquamatus (assembly GCF_001527695.2). Lineage (NCBI taxonomy): Eukaryota > Metazoa > Chordata > Lepidosauria > Squamata > Viperidae > Protobothrops > Protobothrops mucrosquamatus. Next base: position 19,364 of record NW_015389477.1, on the reverse strand, counting down.
ATGTGCTAATTAAGGTTGCTTTCCTGTTTTTCATGCAGGCTTTTCAATGAACACAACATGTGTTCATTTGGGTAGCACAGCAATCTCTGCCAATGATTCTATGCCAGGAACAATATCTTTTTGACTTTTGGCCAACCTGCTGTTGTGAAGAGCTGGGTGGTGCTCATTGGTGTGATACAGGACTGGAAAAGGGGAAGGGCATTATTAGAATAACAGATTTAAAAAAGCAAACATTTGCACAAGCCATTATATGTCAAAAAGTATACTTTAAAACAATGTCTATATAACTGAGTTCACACAACACGTGATGCTGGTTTGCTAACCAAAGGGTATTAAATAATTATGTGATTTGGTTAAATGTCTATGGAGATTCTCAGTCATCCAGGTCATGGTTGTCCCAAAGGTGCTTTTTCAGGAGGCAATCGGACTTTCTTGTTTTTCTTTGAGGATGTTTCGCTTCTCATCTAAGAAGCTTCTTCAGCTCTGACTGGATGGTAGGGAATGGCAGGATACCATATCCGGACTACAATAATAGAAATGATCTCTAGGTGGCAGCAAAGAGCAACCATTTTCTCTATTTCTCTGCTTATCTATTAGTCATCTGGAATTTTTATAGCCTGGATATGGTATAGGTCAGGGGTGGGCAACCTTGGCTCTTTTATGACTCGTGGACTTCAACTCCCAGAATTCCTGAGCCAGCCATGCTGAGGGGAAGGGCGAGGTTTCCAAGCTGAGCCATGCTGGCTCAGGAATTCTGGGAGTTGAAGTCCACGAATCATAAAAGAGCCAAGGTTGCCTACCCCTGGTATAGGTAATCCTCATTTAACAACCACAATTGCGACTGGCAAGTTGGTCATTAAGCAAAGTAGTCACTAAGTGAAACTGCAACTATGCTTAATGGCTTTATTTCCTTTGCTTTAGAGACCTGTGAAGGTTGTAAATGTGAGCACTGGTCATAAAATTACTTTTTCACCTTCTTGGTAGCTGCGAATGTACAATAAATGAGACAGTGCTACATAAGGATTACCTGTAATCTTTTACCTGTAAAAACAAAATTAAATAAAACGCTAACCCAAACTTCAAAATGAAATAAAATACTAACCCATTGGCAATGGCTACTAACTGACTGAATAGCACGAATCACACATCAACAAGATCTTAATGTTGTGTGTTTGTGTGTCTTTGTGTCTGTGTGTCTGTGTATGTCTATTTACATATACATATACTATGTATATACATATACTATCCAACTCTTGTTACTGGAATAGAACCGTGGGTTTTATACAGATGAAGATTCCTAAATATGTATATCCCACTATCACCATCACTTCACATGTGTATAGAGAGTCTTCATAGCTTTGCCCTTCAACCTGAGACTCTTCTGAACACATAGAAAAGAATATCTTTATTGTTATTGTGTATCTCACAATGAAATTAAGTGCGACCCCATGGACAACGTTCCTCCCGGCCTTCCTGTCCTCTACCATCTCCTGGAGTCCATTTAAGCTCACGCCTACTGCTTCAGTGACTCCATTCAGCCACCTCATTCTCTGTCGTCCCCTTTTTCTATTGCCCTCAATCTTTCCCAGCATTAGGCCCTTCAGAAGTGCACACTACACACAAGTAAAAACCACAAGTAAAACATACATTATATACACACATCCTTCACATTCTGTTCACCATTGCACTGCCCCTAATATTGCACTTCAATGTTGCACTATACCAGGGGTAGGCAACCTTGGCTCTTTTATGACTCGTGGACTTCAACTCCCAGAAGTCCTGAGCCAGCATGAGTCATAAAAGAGCCAAGGTTGCCTACCCCTGCACTATACAGTAGTGCACCAAGGATCTCACAGTTCAACCATGAGCTACAAAGAGTCTCTTCTATCAGTCCTACTTCTCTTTGACCTCGTATCCAGAACATAAACACTGTGGACTGTACTGTATGAACCATGTCCTCAGTCTTTTTATAGTCAATCCACCGTAGAAGACAGGTGGGGAGGAGATGAAGGCGTAGAAAGTAAAAGCTATTGTCACAGCAGAAGTGAGAATGAAACTGTGGACTTCTATTAGTGGTTCAGCTGGCCACAGCTGCAGTGAAAATCCATTCCATTTTTATGCCTCTGTACAACTTGAATAGCACCTCATTTGAAGCTACAAGGAAGGCTAATATCTTCCTTCCTTGCAAAGAGAGGCCCCTTTAAAAATGCAGTTCAAGTCACACACTATACAGGTAGTACTCAACTTACGACCACAGTCAAACCCAACATTTCAATGTTGCTAAGCGAGATACTTGTTAGGTGAGTTTTGCCCCATTTAACAAACTTTCTTGACATACCATATTTTTCGCACCATAAGACGCACCTGACCATAAGACGCATTTAGAGGACAAAACAAAAGAAAAAAAAA
>NW_015389477.1:12798-15958 GCF_001527695.2 Protobothrops mucrosquamatus | reverse complement strand
GGGTGCGGCGGGCCGCAGCGGGGCGTTTGGGAGGTCGCGGGGGGGTGCGGCGGGCCGCGGCGGGGCTTTCGGGAGGCTGCGGCGGCGGCGGCAGCGCGGAAGGGAGGCAGCATTCGCTCCATAAGACGCACAGACATTTTCCCCCATCTTTTGGGGGGGGGAAAAGTGCGTCTTATAGAGCGAAAAATACGGTAATTGTTAAGTGAATCATTGCAGTTGTTAAGTTAGTAACATGATGGTTAAGTGAATCTGGCTTTCCCCATTAACTTGGCTTGCCAGAAGGTTGCAAAAGGTGATCACATAACTCTGGGACACTACAACCGTCATAAACGTGAGTCAGTTGCCAAGCTTCTCAATTTTGATCATGTGACCACGGGGGATGCTGCAACGGTCATAAGTATGAAAAACAATCATAAGTCGCTTTTTTCAGTGTTGTGACTTCAAATGGTCAATAAACAAGCTGTTGTAAGTCGAGGACTATATGTAATTGAGAAGGCGGGGAACAATGCTAATTATGGATGAACTTCTTCATGGCTTCTGCTTCTTTAAACCTGAGTCTGTTCTTTGCCTTCCCTTCAAACAAAGGGCTGATCTCAGAGTTTCCACAGCTGCAGATTTTTTTTTATTTTTCTAGGCATCCTACTCAATCGGACAAAGGTCTTATATGATTAAGCAGTCTATTTCCTGCAGTGGCCTAGAAGCTGCTGTGAGAGCTCAGTCCTCTCTTTTGTGACTTCCCTCACTGCTTTTGTTTATCTTTCAGCATCTTCATTAAACTTTTAATGCCACATATTCAGAGATAGGCCACAGATATCATTTTTCATGTCTGGGTGAAACTGGAGACTTCCTCCTCTTGCTGTGTCTTGGATGGCCTTTACTTGCAAATGAAATCTCCTTTGCTACGTCTGCATCAGAGGTCCCCAACCCCACCCCTGGGCCGTGGCCCATTCGGAACCGGGCTGCGCAAGTGGCTGGACGATGCACATGCAGCTCAACTTACACAAACAACGGGCTGTTCCCCTCTCCCCCCCCCAACTAGGCTGCCAAGCCATAAAGGTTGGGGACCGCTGATCTACATCATCCCCAACCATTTTGATTCCGCAGACCGGTGGCGACGGTTTTGGCGGGGGGGGGGGAGAATAGTTTTGCGTGTGCAACCTGAATCCCACACATGCACAAATGATGCTCATCTGCCATTTCTGTGGCCCGGTAGAGGTCCACACCCCGGGTTGAGGAGCCCTGATCTACAAGACTGCTCTGTGTAATATTCTTTTTCTGCCTGATTGGAATGGATAGAAATGCGCTTGATGTGGTACACTGGGGGGAGGGGAAGACAGTCTCAAGGTTTCAGGACCCTGATAGAAAATATTTCTATTTCTAAAAATATTTCATTCCAGAATGAATGTCATTCTAAATCCTATGCATTGTATGTGTCCCTACAACACATCTGTGCATTTCCCTTATACATACATGCATGTTTTGCTATCCAGAGGTGAATTCATTAATGTACTTAACACACACTCTCTCTCTCTCCTTCTCTCTCTCTACCCCCTTTCTCTCTCTCCCTCTCTCTCTTCCCCCCACCCCGTCTCTCTGTACAATCTGTCTGTAACACTAAAGAAAATGTAACAGATCCAAATTGCTCCTTTTTTGCTGTCAGCAGATATGGATTGAAAACAACAACAACAACAATAACAACAACGTTGGAAGGTACCTTGGAGGTCATCTAGTCCAACCCCCTGCTCAGGCAGGAAACCCTATACATTTCAGACAGATGGTTGTCCAATCTTTTCTTTAAAACTTCCAGTATTGGAGCATTCACAGCTTCTGGAGGCAGATCTGATCGACTCCTAGATGGCAACAAAGGGATAGAGAGAAAATCCACACTTTCACACACACACACACACACACACACACGATTGCTATTTGGGCACTCAGCAACCAGCTCTCATTCATGGCCAATTCAGAAGCAACGGGATGGAAATTAATCAAGGAGAGAAGCAATCTAGAACAAAGGACAGTTAAAACAATTAATTAGTGGAACAACTTCCCTCCAGAAGTTGTTGGAACACTGGACGTTTTTGAGAAGAGATTTTGAGAAGAGATTGGACAACCATTTGTCTGAAATGGTGTAGGGTTTTCTGCTTGAGCAGGAAGTTGGACTAGAAGACCTCCAAGCTTCCCTCAACTCTCTTTTTCTGTTATCCTGTTATTCTGTGGTATCCCATGGTCACAAGACTGTAATTTTTGGTGTGTTTTGCTGGTGTTCGTCATTTACTTCCGATTTCCATCCCCCAAAAAACCTATCTCAGAAAATGGGCTTGCTTAACAACTGCATTTATCTAACAACACGGTGTTCGCTTAAAAAGGTGCAAAAACAGTCAGGTGCAATCGATCACATGGTGACCTGCTTAATGACCACTACGAGTGACGACTGTAATTCTGGGCTTAATTACAGTCGTAAGTTGAGGAGGACAATTTCCAGCATCTCCTGGAACAAAATTATTTGCCTAGACATGTCAATATGTTATACAGTATAACCTGAATTCTGGGTCTTTCCCATTCTTTCCATGAGAAACCAGACGTGGGCATCTTCTGAGCTCCACTTGCCCCTTAAAGGGATCACCTCTTTCCTCCTGATCTGCCTTAAGCTGCAGGGCTTGAAAATTGCTGACTCTTTCCTCTCTTATCCCAACTTACTCATTGTTCCCTTCAGTATGATGGTAAATGTGTATTTGTAACAAGCTTGTGGTTAACTCTTCCTTTCTTTTTTTTTGTGCTCTACCTGCAGGATGGATTTAGCTGGACAAAGTTCTTCTAAAACTGGACTTCACTGAGAAAAGCATGTGACTCTTCAGTCACTACCCTGGAACTCCTGCCCATATCCACGTAGTATCTTGTGATATTCTTGTTGTACAGTATTGGGTGAATTTTGCTGTCCCTATATTTCTAAATATTTACATATATATATATGTTCCAAAATTTGAATTGCTAACAAAGAATTAAGGGAGAACTGGGATAGCTATTTCAAACCTTATTTGGTTTTCATCAGCCAGACATACCCTTCTGAGATTCAAACCTGGGCTGTCTGCATGTTAAGCAGAGATGTTAGCCACTAGGCCACAGGCTCTTTCTCACTTTGTTAGCTACAAGAGACAGG
>NW_015389477.1:5048-9464 GCF_001527695.2 Protobothrops mucrosquamatus | reverse complement strand
AGGTTCTCCAGGTGGTGGTGGTGGTGGTGGAGGAGGAGGAGCTCCTGGTTCTCCAGATGGTGGTGCCGGCGGTGGTGCCGGTGCTGGTTCTCCAGGTGGTGCTGGAGGTGGCGGTGGCAGTCGGGGTGGCGCTCCTTCCGGAGGTGGGGGCGGGGGTGGTGGGGGTGCTGCTTCTGGTGGTAGGGGTGCTGGTGCTGGAGGGGGTGGGGGTGGCGGCTCTGAAGGGGGCGGTGTTCCTGCTGCAGGTGCTGCTTCTGGCTTTGGTGCTTCTGGTTCCGCCGGTTGCATTGGTTCAGGACTGGCTTCAGAGCCTAGCTCTGGACTCCACTGTTGTCCTGCTAGTCCTCCTTTTCCTCCTCCTGGCTCGGGTGAGTAACTTCCTTGAGCCCAGGAATCTAGTAGCTCATGTCCCTTGTAGTCGTCAGCCTCACTTTCCTCATCTAAGAGTTTGACTAAGTAATCGGCCATTTCACTCCCACCTCATGACGTCCGAGACATTTTTTCCTTCCGCTGCAACTCTTTAAATCTCCTGTGTGGGAAAGAAGAACCTCAGAATACGGGGCAGGGTGCTCCTGTGTGCATTTCACATTTAACAAACTCTGAGCAGGATGACAGACGTCCTCCAGTCCCCTCTGGACACCTGGGGTTAAGCTGCATGTATGAATGGTAGGATTAGAACACAGAAGCACCGTCCTTTCCACACTGGATAGTTATAGGTAGTCCTTGACTTACAACCACAGTTGGACTGAACGTCCATCACTAAGTGAGGCAGTCATTGAGTGAGTCATGTCAGATTTTACAACCTTTTTTCCTGTGGTCTTTAAGCAAATCACCACAGTCGTTAAGTGGATCTTATGGTTCTTATGCAAATCCGGCTTCCCCCATTGATTTTGCTTGTTGGAAGCCAGCTGGGAAGTGGCAAATGGCCGGCATGTGATTATAGGACACCACAACTGTCTTAGATACATGCTGGTTGCCAAGTGTCTGAATTTTGATCTCATGATCATCAGGATGCTGCGATGGTCCTAAGTCCAAGGATCCGCCATAAGTCACTTTTTTTCAGCACCATTGGAACTTTGAACAGCGGCTAAAAGAATGGTCATAAACAAAGAACCACCTGTATTCTTCCATTGACATCCTCCATATCCTGTCCAGGACTGCACTCCTGCCAGTAACTGGGTTAGGGTTAGGATCACAATGGACACAGACACCATCTTGACTTGTGTTTTGCCTCCCTCATCACCCACCCTTTTTCGACAGGTGTATTACACAGGTGTGTGGTTCTGTATTTCTATTGCTACAAATACCTCAATTTCCCCCACTCATTTATGGTTAACTTGTGTTCAGATTTTTCTCATTGCATATTTTCCCTTTGAAATCTGTTCCAAAGGGCTGGAGGAAGAGAAAAGGTGGCTGTCTGACTGACACAAGAGGCAGCCAATCAGCTTGATGCACACCCATACTCTGCAAAGGGAGTCTCGGGGAAGTGTTTTGCTCCATGATTGATTGATGTATGAGCTGTCCAATGAGTGTCCTGAAAAGAGCTTTCATCCAAAGCTGAATGGGAGCAAGTGGTTGGTGCATGTAGCATAAATGCAGGGAATGTTTCTCCATAGTGGGGGGTTTCATCCGTGAAATGAAACACAAATATATACATCCAGATCTTTTCTCTCTCTTCCCAATTAGATTTAGCCTTTATAGGAACTTTGGTTAACAGATGAGGTGACTGGAAGTATGACTCCTTCTCATCATCTCCAACCAAAATGTCTCATGGGGTCATGGAGAAGCTGATGAGAAGCAAAACTATCTTTCGGATAGTATTTTACTGGCCTCACTTGGAGAAATCAAGGAACAGAACTTTGTGCTCTGCTGCTGTACTATAGACACAACGGAATTGCTATATAATAATACAGGAACTATATTACATTTCAGTATAGAATTTCAGTAAAGAACTTCCAGCTCTTTTATGGAAAGGAAAGATTTCAGCACAGAGCAAGTTGACAAGGTTACAATATCTTGGTTGTGAGATCTAGTCCTGCCTTAGGCATGAAAGCCAGTTGGGGATTTTGGGCCAATCACCAGGAGACTGTGAGTTCTAGTCCCACCTCAGGCATGAAAACCAGCAGGGCATTTGGGCCAATCACCAGGAGACTGTGAGTTCTAATCCTGCCTTAGGCATGAAACCAGCAGGACACTTTGAGCCAATCACCAGGAGACTGTGAGTTCTAATCCCGCCTTAGTTATGAAAATCTGCTAGAAACTTTGGGCCAATAACCTTTGGCTCCTACATGGAGTGTTTTGCACACGTTCTGTTCAAAAGCCATGGTGATTGCAACAGATAAAGCTGTAGTATGGACAGTTTTCTAGACATGATCTGAAAATATAGGAGTTACCAAATCCAGAAGAAGTGCAGTGTGCAATTGTCACCTGCTGGATGCTCAACTTCCATAAATCTTGGAATTGAGCAAAAGGGTTCCTTTGTGATGGAAAGAGTGAAGTACATAAAGGCAGTCCTCGACTTATGACTGGAATTGAGCCTGGAATTATGGTTGTAAATTGGGGTGGTCATTAAGTGAGACCAACCTGATTTTATTACTTTTTTGCAGCAGTTGAATCACCACAGTCATTAAGTGAATCTGCAATCATTACACAAATGCTGCGGTCATTTCCCTTGGCTTTCCCAGGTGGCTTATCACCACCTCATTTCTGAACTTGTCAACCCAGCTTATACGTAACAGCCGTCTGTAAATCCACATTTCAAATGCTTCTAGTCTCTTCAGGTGGCCTTCTGTCAGAGACCAACTCTCTACTCCATAGAGCAGGATAGAAAAAATATAGCATCTGACAAGCCTGATTTTCAGTCTTAGGCTTATGTCGTGACTGCAGAAGACCAGGTTCTATGAAGGTTCTACGAAGTGTAAAGGACCAAAAACCTACCAGGAGAAAAAGACACACATGAGGGTGGTGATAATTACAAGGATGCCTCCAAGGATGCCTGCATTTTGGCGTTGCTTATCAACTGCAAGGAAAAACAACAATTGTTGCTCAGGCTGAGACGTTAGGACAGGAGATGTCAAATTGTGGGAACTTTTTGCAAAGCTCTCGTTGCTGTATCCCTTGATAATGGTTATAGCAGTGTGATCAGCAATATGCCATTGTGTGCAGGACTGGGGCATCTGCTGGGTTGTGCAATTCAAGATGGCAGTCCCCAAGCTACAATTTTTTAATTTCCTACAGGGTCCTTGAATGAACATGTAGGGGACTTCGTGGGATATTGGGGAAAGCCTGGGGGGGGGTGTCTTCCTGGGCTTACAATTACTGCTTAGGTGGCAACTGTAGCCAGAAGAATCTTTGCATGGATCCATCTTATGTACCCATTGCACCTATTCCTAGAATAGGAGGCCCTTCAGACTTCAGTTATATCCTCCTCACTGTTCTGTCCCCCGTCCGACCCACACCCCCCAACCAGGCAGCCGAGGCCTGAAAAACTGCTTGGCACAAAGGCAAATGAATTCCTTGGCAGCAACTGCGTAGCTGCCTGCCAAGCCTTTACTGATAAGACACAGCAAACAAAGATAATTCCAAAATGACTTGCCAGAGAGCGTGCGACCGAATATCCGTCAAAAATTGTCTGTCACGAAACTTCACATGCCACACCCCTTGCTTATATAGCAAGTGGGGTGTGGCCCAGTGACTCAGCTGAATTATCTGGCACGATGTGTCCGCTGCTGCGCACGCTTCTCTTTCCGACGCTGGCGTGGATTTAGCCAAGACGTATCCTCGTCGGAGTCCGATACACCTGGCTCCTGGCTGATCCCAGAAGCACCTGGCTCCTGGCCAATCCCAGAAGCACCAGGCTCCTGGCCAATCCCAGAAACACCGGGCTCCTGGCCAAACTCCTCGCTGTCGGAAGGCACCGAAGGCTGCACCAGAGGGGAAGGGCCGGGAGAGAGAGGCCTAGCCATCGCCTCTCCGTCATGTTCAGAGCCTTCCTCCTCTGAGGAGAGGGACCCACCGGACGGAGCCACAACACTATCCCCCACCGCAGGGCCCTTTCCCCGGGTCTGACGGTCGGGATGCGGTCGGGATGGAAACCGGTCGTGAAAGGCCCGTACCAGGTCAGGGGCCTGAACGGAAGACGCGTCCACCCAGCTGAAATCGTCGGGCCCGTACCCCTTTCAGGCGATGAGGTATTGGAAGCGCCCCTTCAGCCAACAGGAGTCCCGAATGCTGTCCACCTCGTACGTCGAGGCGTCGTCCTCGTCGGCTGCGACCGGAGGGGCAGGCGTCGTCGGGCGTCGGAGATGGCTCGCAGGGGCCTCAGGGACCAGGAGGGACCGATGAAACACGGGGTGGAGTCGCATGGAGCGTGGTAGAGCCAACCGGTAGGCCACCGGGTTGATGACCGCCTCGACT
>NW_015389477.1:0-1770 GCF_001527695.2 Protobothrops mucrosquamatus | reverse complement strand
GATAATTCCACAATGACTTGCCAGAGAGCGTGCGACCGAATATCCATCAAAAATTGTCTGTCACGAAACTTCACATGCCACACCCCTTGCTTATATAGCCAGTGGGGTGTGGCCCAGTGACTCAGCTGAATTATCTGGCACGACATGTCCGCTGCTGCGCACGCTTCTCTTTCCGACGCTGGCGTGGATCCAGCCAAGACGTATCCTCGTCGGAGTCCGATACACCTGGCTCCTGGCTGATCCCAGAAGCACCTGACTCCTGGCCAATCCCAGAAGCACCGGGCTCCTGGCCAATCCCAGAAACACCGGGCTCCTGGCCAAACTCCTCGCTGTCGGAAGGCACCGAAGGCTGCACCAGAGGGGAAGGGCCGGGAGAGAGAGGCCTAGCCATCGCCTCTCCGTCATGTTCAGAGCCTTCCTCCTCTGAGGAGAGGGACCCACCGGACGGAGCCACAACACTCACCTCACAACTGGAGTATTGCAATATGGTCTACTGGGGCTGCATCTGAAGACCAGCCAGAAGTGACAACTGGTCAAAAGACAAGCAGTAGCACAAGCAGTTATGGATGTGCCTCCATATGCCCGTGTGTCATCACTGGTCTGTCACTGCACTGTTTGCCAGATGGCTTCTGGGTGCAATTCAAGGAGCTGGTTTTCTCCTATAAAATTATTTATGGAATACGGCCTGGTTATTTGAGGTATCACCTGTAAATGGGTTGGGTGGACCCCCTCAATTAAGCAGTTTTGTCTAGTGGGATCCCATAAGCGTAACTTCTCCATCATGGTATCTGTCCTCTGAAAAAGCATCTCACCAACGATTCATGTGGACATTCCTGGACAACCATTTGTCTGGAATGGTATAGGATCTCCTGCTTCAGCAGGGGGTTGGATTAGAAGACCTCCAGGGTCCCTTCCAACCATATTATTCTATCTTCTATGTGGCTTTAACCTTACATGGGTTACATAAGACTTTGAAAATCTGGCTTTGCTCCAGGGTTAAGATGGTGTCCTTAAAGTGGGTATTTATTTATTTGTTTATCTCTTTTTTCTATCAATTGTTTGGAGTTTTTTCCTTTTAATTATGCAACATGCCCAGTTAAATATATAATTGAACACTGGTTAGTGGTCTACAAATGTAGCACTATCTGTACTGCCACAACTGATCACAACTGAATACCACATCCTGCTTTGGTCACATTATAAAAAAGATGTTAAGACTCTGGAAAGAGTGCAGAAAAGAGCAACAAATATGATTAGGGGGCTGGAGGCTAAAACATATGAAGAACGGTTGCAGGAATTGGGTTTGTCTAGTCTAGTGAAAAGAAGGACTGGGATAACATAATAGCAGTGTTCCAATATTTGAGAGATTGCCACAAAGAAGAGGGGGGGGAGTCAACCAGAAGGCAAGACAAGAAGCAATGGATGGAAACTAATCAAGGAGAGAACTAAGGAGAAATTTCTTGATAGAACAATTAACCAGTGGAACGTCTTGCCTTCAGAAGTTGTGGGTGCTCCATCAGTGGAGGCTTTTAAGAAGAGACTGGACAGCCACTTGTCTGGTATGGTATAGGGCAGTGGTTCTCAACCTGTGGGTCGGGACCCCATTTGGGGTCGATCGACCATTTCACGGGGGTCGCCAAGCAAGGCTGTCCGCCATTTTTTTTGTCCGCCATTTTTTCCCCCCTTTTCCGGCGGGTGCCTTACCTCCCTTGGGCTGGGCCAGCTGGTGGTCGGCCTGCTCCGTCTCTGCCGCTTGCCAGCTACGCCTCG
>NW_015389476.1:119059-120756 GCF_001527695.2 Protobothrops mucrosquamatus | reverse complement strand
TCCTTTCTTTTCCTCTTCCTCCCTTCCTCTTTTTCCTTCCTTCCTTCCCTTTTAACTTCCTTTACCTTCCTCCCTCCCTCCCTTCCTTCCTTCCCCTTTATCTTCCATTCTTTTTCTTTCTTCTTCTCTTCCTTCCTTTTTCTTATTCCCTCCCTCCCTTCCTCTTTTTCCTTCCTTCCTTCCTTCCTTCCTTCCTTCCCCTTTATCTTCCATTCTTTTCCTTTCTTCTTCTCTCCCTTTTTCTTTTTCCCTCCCTCCCTTCCTCTCTTTTTCCTTCCTTCCTTCCTTCCCCTTTATCTTCCATTTTTTTCTTTTCTTCTCTCCCTTCCTTTTTCTTATTCCCTCCCTCCCTTCCTCTCTTCTTCCTTCCTTCCTTCCTTCCTTCCTTCCTTCCCCTTTATCTTCCATTTTTTCCTTTCTTCTTCTCTCCCTTCCTTTTTCTTATTCCCTCCCTCTCTTCCTCTCTTTTTCCTTCCTTCCTTCCTTCCTTCCTTCCTTCCTTCCCCTTCGTCTTCCACTCTTTTCCTTCCTTCTTCTCTCCCTTCCTTTTCCTCATTCCCTCCCTCCCTCCCTCTTTCTCTCCCCCATTCCCCTCCCTCCAGGTGTTTTGGTACCAAGTGTGCTGGCTGCGCGCAGGGCATCTCTCCGAGCGATTTGGTCCGGAGGGCCAGGACCAAGGTCTTTCATTTGAACTGTTTCACTTGCATGATGTGCAACAAGCAACTGTCGACCGGCGAGGAACTTTATATCATTGATGAGAACAAATTTGTCTGCAAAGAAGATTATCTGAGCAACAGCAACTCTGCCAAAGAGAACAGTCTGCACTCAGGTGAGGCATTTTCTTGGCTGGGAAGACCTGATCCGAGCAGATTTTGCTTTGCTTGAGCCGAGAGACGGGGGTTGGCATCAAAGGCTTGGCTTCAAATGTCTCGCAGTGACAAAAAAGGAACTCAGTTTACATGCCCTGGTGTTGGTGACACCGAGCACTAGTTTAGAAGAACTGACGGGGAGACTAGCTCAGGAGAAAAATGTGTAGATTCCATTTTTCTACAGAGCTAAATAGAACTCCCAGAGTCAGAGGCAGTCTATCTTGGAATATGTGTGGCAGTTGTGTGGACTTATAGAGAGTTGACCGAGATCCCAATGCTAGCATGCCTTTGGGACTTTGATTTTCTCCTTTATCCAAGAAACAAGACTTTTAATCTGTTGACACAAAGCATAGTCTTTTCCTGACACAAACCCCTGGCCTATTTATTCCAGTATTGTTTAGAGCAGTATTTCTCAACCCTGGCAACTTTAAGAAGTCTGGACTTCAACTTCCAGAATTCCCCAGCCAGCGTCACTTGAAGTCCAGACTTCTTAAAGTTGCCACGGTTGAGATAGATAGATAGATAGATAGATAGATGGATGGATAGATAGATAGATAGATAGATAGATAGATAGATAGATAGATAGATAGATAGATAGATAGATAGATAGATAGATAGATAGATGATGGATGATAGGGATAGATAGATAGATAGATAGATAGATAGATAGATAGATAGATAGATAGATAGATAGATAGATAGATAGATAGATAGATGATAGATAGATGAGATAGATAGATAGATAGATAGATAGATAGATGGATGGATGGATGGATGGATGGATGGATGGATGGATGGATGGATGGATGGATGGATGGATGGATAGAT
>NW_015389476.1:112861-116854 GCF_001527695.2 Protobothrops mucrosquamatus | reverse complement strand
GAGGAGGAGGAGGAGGAGGAGGAGGAAGGACTATGGGGTGCTCCGTGCTCTCTGAGCTTGGTTGTTTTCTTGCAGACATTTCATTACCTAACTAGATAACATCATCAGTGCTAGAAGGGAGTGGGGTTTGCTCTCATTTTATGTTCTGGTGGCTTGCCCTATATCAGTGTGGGTGGAAATGGTTTTGGAGATTCCTTAGTTGAACTTTTTACTGTTAGGTTGTTTGGGGTATTGTTTACTTCTTGAGCGTTGGCCAAAGGTTAATCTGGGTGTTATACCATCGTTAGGCCAACAATCAAGAAGCAAACAATATCACGAACAAGCTAACCGTAAACAGCCCAACCAAAGAACCTCCAAAATTACTCCCACTGACGGGGCAAGCCCGTCAGAATATAAAATGAGAGCAAACCCTACTCCCTACTAGCACTGATGAAGTCACCTAGTTTGGTAATGAAACGTCTGCAAGAAAACAAGCAAGCTCAGAGAGCACCAAGGATTTCCCAGTCCTCTTCCTCCTTCTCATCTTCCTCCCCTTTTCCTCCTCCTCCTCCTCCTCCTCCTCATCATCATCATCATCACAAACCCTATTCTCTACTAGCACTGATGGAGTTACCTAGTTTGGTAATGAAACGTCTGCAAGAAAACAACCAAGCTCAGAGAGCACCAAGGACTTCCCAGTCCTCTTCCTCCTTCTCATTTCCTCCTTCTCCTCCTCTTCCTCCTCCTCCTCCTCCTCCTCCTCCTCATCATCATCATCATCATCATCATCATCATCATCATCAGAAACCCTATTCCCTACTAGCACTGATGAAGTTACCTAGTTTGGTAATGAAACATCTGCAAGAAAACAACCAAGCTCAGAGAGCACCAAGGACTTCCCAGTTCTCTTCCTTCTTCTCATCTTCCTCCCCTTTTCCTCCTCCTCCTCCTCCTCATCCTCATCATCCTCATCATCATCATCATCACAAACCCTACTCCCTACTAGCACTGATGAAGTTACCTAGTTTGGTAATGAAACGTCTGCAAGAAAACAACCAAGCTCAGAGAGTATCCAGAACCCTCTGTACAGGAGATTATTTTACGATAGCAAAAAAAAAAAAGCAGAGGTTTTTTGCAAGGGAGGGAGAACAAATCAGCATTATATTGCAACAAAATAGAACACGGAGTCCCTGAGCAGGTTGTCTGACTAACAAACTTTACTAAAAGGCTGCGGCTTTGTGAGCTGAAGCTCGCTTCATCTGAGGCATTCAGCCGTCGAGCCAATCTATGCACTCGGATTAAATGAAACGCAGCTCACCGAAGCTTTTAATCAAAGTTCAGAAAAGGTGCTGCGGGACTCTCTTTTGTCCAGCGTCAGATCGGGTGCCCAGGCCATTGGTTCTTTCGGATTTGGGGGGATTTTAAACTTCATTATTAGTGTAAAGGATAGCATAAAAAGCATCTATGCCAAGCAAGATGATCCCCAAATCTCTTTTTTTTGTATAGATTTTATTAGTTTTTATAGGGTTAGGGCAGGGGTAGGCAACCTTGGCTCTTTTATGACTTGTGGACTTCAACTCCCAGAATTCCTGAGCCAGCCACGCTGAGGAGAAATGGAGAGGTTTCCATGCTGAGCCATGCTGGCTCAGGAATTCTGGGAGTTGAAGTCCATGAGTCATAAAAGAGCCAAGGTTGCCTACCTGGGGGTTAGGGGTAAGGTGGGGTCAGGATTAGGGTTGGGGTTTGGGTTAGGGTTAGGGTTGGGGTTTTTCCAAATAACATTTTCAATATTTAGCAAACAGCATAATGTCTGGGTACATGTATTTAACTAACAATAATAGATATAGTTAATTATCGTAAACAATATGTTAATTCATCACTCAATAGCCTTCTTCTTACTAATATAGATTCAAAATTACATATCACATTCCTTTCTCTCTGACTCGTTTTCTAGCCATTGGTAGAAATTTTCCCATGTTCTAAAATACACTGTCTTCTTTCTCTTTTATCTTTAAAGTCAATCTATCCATTTCTGCACACTCTAGAATTTTCTTAATTAGTACTTCTTCAGTTGGTAAGTTTTCATTTTTCCAATGTTGGGCAACCCCCAAATCTCTTAACAAGCTGCCTTAATAATGAGAGCAGAAATGTCTCAAGGATGGCCCATTTCCACAGCACAGGTAGTCCTCAACTTACGACAGTCCATTTAGCAACCGTTCAAAGTCACAAAGGTGCTGAAAAAAGCGACGTACGACTGATTTTCATACTTAACAACCTTTGCAGCATCCCCATGGTTATTTAATCAAAATTCAGGCACTTGACAACTTGTATTTATGACAGTCGCAGCGTCCCCCGGGGTCCTATGATCCCCTTTTGCGACCTGCTGACAGGCCAAAGCCAATTGGGGGAAGCCAGATTCACTTAACAACCACGTTACTAACTTAACAACTGCAGTGATTCGCTTAACAACTGTGATAAGCAAGGTCGTAAAATGAGGCAAAACTAACTTAACAACTGTCTCACTTAGCAAAAGAAATTTTGGGCTGTTAAGTCGAGGATTACTTCAGTGGTAAGATTCAAATATGTGAACAACTGGTTCTCTGTGCGGATGCCGCTTCCGGAAGTCCATTCTGGGCCTGGGCAACAAAAAATTAGCTACCGGTTCTGCCGAAGTGGTGCGAACCGGCCGAATCCCACCACTGGATTACTTGTGCCTAGTGATGGGGTCTGTACAGAAGACCCCCTCCCCAACAAACAGCAACAACTGCAAGGTTTTTATTAAAACCTGGCACCATGACTTCACGGCCCAGTTATAGTCGGGAGACTGCATGTCCTGACTTTGGCTGGGATGGGAATCAAAATTTCCGAGACTTTCGCCTTAAGAAAAGTTTTGCAGTAAACAAGAGTAAGAAAACAAACAAACAAGCAGCTTAACTCAAAATAAGATCTAAACTTCTCGACTTTCCTTAATAGGAGAAATCCAAACAGGTCAATAAACTTTTCGGAATAATTTTGGTCTCTCACATTGCCGATATAGACACCAGGCTTTTATGTCATCATAATATGAGGCTGATACTTCACACCAATTTCTCCTGTTCAGTCTAACCAGTTAAAGATGCCATGCCCAACAGGGCACATAGCAGAGGTCACCCAACCTTGTCCACTTTATGACTTGTGGACTTCAACTCCCAGAATTCCTCAGCCAGCCATGCATGGCTGGCTGAGGAATTCTGGGAGTTGAAGTCCACAAGTCATAAAGCGGACGAGGTTGGGGACCCCTGGCATATAGGACCAGCATTTCCATTTGGGAATGCTGGCGG
This sequence comes from Protobothrops mucrosquamatus, assembly GCF_001527695.2. Taxonomy (NCBI): domain Eukaryota; kingdom Metazoa; phylum Chordata; class Lepidosauria; order Squamata; family Viperidae; genus Protobothrops; species Protobothrops mucrosquamatus. The sequence continues at coordinate 113,555 of NW_015389476.1, read as the reverse complement.
TGATCTTACTTACTTACTTACTTACTTACTTACTTACTTACTTACTTACTTACTTACTTACTTACTTACTTAGCCACCCATCTCGCAGCGAGGTTATATTATTATTTATTAGATATTTTTTTTAAAAAAACCCTTTCATTACTTTTTAAGTAACTCAAGGCAGCAAATATACCTAATTTCCCGCCTCCTATTTTCCCTACATCAACAGCCCTGTGAGGTGGGTTGGGCTGAGAGAGAGAGAGAGTGACTGATTCAAAGCTGGCTTTCATAGATTAGAACAATCGCAGTTTCCTGGTGATTGGCTAAAAGTCATCCGTCCGGGTTTCGTGACGAAGGCAGGACTAGAATTCAATGTTTCCTGGCGATTGGCCCAAAGTTACCCAGCCAGCTTTCATGCCTAAGGCAGGATTTGAACTCACTGTCTCCTAGTGATTGGCCCAAAGCCATCTATCCAGGTTTCATGAAGAAGACGGGACTAGAACTTCCTGTCTCTATATGGTGCCTTAACCACTAGACCAGGGGTAGGCAACCTTGGCTTTTTTATGACTTGTGGGACTTCAACTCCCAGAATTCCTGAGCCAGCCATGCTGAGGGGAAATGGAGAGGTTTCCATGCTGAGCCATGCTGGCTCAGGAATTCTGGGAGTTGAAGTCCACCAGTCATAAAAGAGCCAAGGTTGCCTACCCCTGGCCTA
>NW_015389476.1:107594-110660 GCF_001527695.2 Protobothrops mucrosquamatus | reverse complement strand
ATGGTGCCTTAACCACTAGACCAGGGGTAGGCAACCTTGGCTTTTTTATGACTTGTGGGACTTCAACTCCCAGAATTCCTGAGCCAGCCATGCTGAGGGGAAATGGAGAGGTTTCCATGCTGAGCCATGCTGGCTCAGGAATTCTGGGAGTTGAAGTCCACCAGTCATAAAAGAGCCAAGGTTGCCTACCCCTGGCCTACACCAACAATAAGCCCTAACTTGATTTTGGGGGGTAGGCAACGGAATGGTTGCTGGAATTGGGTATGTGTGACTAGACCATACTGGCTCTCCAAATAATGATCTTCCCATTATATTAAAAAAAATATCTTTCAAATAACATAGCTGTTCCTAAATACAAACAGCATTATTCGAATGGAAGACCCCCCAAATCAAGATTTTGCTAATCCGTGAACAAGATCAGGAGACAGTTAATAAATTTGCAAGCATGGTAGAGGAGTAAAATCTGGTAGTTCGCTTTGTTTTTTTCCAGGCATTTGAATTTCTTTGATTTTTTTAATTTTTATTTTTTAAGCAAGGACTTCGTTTTCAATTCTTTTACACTGCTGTGCTGCTTCTATCTCATTGTATTCCTGCTCTCTTTGACATGCTGTGTCTTTTTCACCAATGATGGGGATTTTTTAAAATTCTATTTTTATTGTTTTTTAAAGTAAACTGCGGATTTAAAATATTGCATGCTGCCCTGAGGAGGGGGGGAGAAAAGGGTGGGAGGGGGGAGAAAACAACAATATGAAATGTTGGAATAAGTAAATAACTGGGAGCGATCACACATGAAAGTCCTATTTATTTCCATCAAGAGAAGACACGTTAAATTATGTTTAATTATTATATACAATAGAGTTGGATATAACTGGACAGGGAAACCTTTACCTTTTATATATTATGTTAAATTACTATCTATTTTTATCAGGAAAGGACACTTTACATTATAACATCAAACCCCAAATCTAGAATTTCATAAGCGCACAATAGCTACTGTACATTTTGCTATTGTGGTGCATTTATTCTTCACACTTATAACCTCTTTCTCTCTCTCTTTTTTTTTTCCCCTCACCCACCTTAAGAGCTCAGGATGGCTTATCTGGGATATTCCATTTTAGTCTGACAGTGAACCTATAACATAGATCAAGCAGTGATTTTAAAGCTCAGAAAGTGATTTGAACCCTTCTCTCTTTAATCCAGGAGGAGATGATTTAGACTTTCGGAAGCTTCCTTGTTCTTATCCTAGAATCTCGAGAGCAAAGCTGTACCAAAAAAAAAAAAAAAAGGAGCTTTAAGGTGTGATATTTTCATACCAGGGATCTATTTTAGGGGACTGGAAGAGTTTAAATATCTTCCACCCCAAATTCCTCTCCTGGTTTCTGGAAAGCTTTCTTCATTTCTTTTGTAAAATTTAAAGATAAATTTGAGGATATATTCTTATGTTAAGAATAAAGTGAGGATAAATTTAAGGATGCACTGATACCTTAAGGATGAATTAAGGATAAATTGTGGGTGTGATTTTGTGACTCTCACACCCCAAAAGTGGGAACCCCTGTCAAATTGTCACACATTCCTCATGAGCTGATCAGTAAATCCACATGTTTTCTCCAAATTTATCACCCTTCTCACTTTTCACCCTTCCCACTTATAACTCGTCTGAAGGGATACCAGCAGTAAAGAGAAAACATTATCATAATAACAACAGCACCAATATCAACAACAATTCTCTCCGGCATGGGGATCAGGACCCTGTGAGATATGATTAATTATTGTCAATGGTGTATCCTCAGCTGCCTCTTTTTCTTCTTGTTAGTGTGTATTTTTTTTCCATGTTAATTTTATATGGATTTAGAGACAGTTTGAACTGGGTTCCCTCACCCAGAGTTGGGTAACATAAGCAAAGAAAGAAACAACAGCAATGATATTATTATATCTTTTTTTTTCATATTGTAAGCTTGATAGCGAGATGCATGGCATATAAATGTAATTAATAAGTAAAATAGATAAATAAACAGCAATGTGGCAAAATTGATTATTCTATTTAAAGAGGAGAATATACCTGAGTATGTTTTTCATTTGGATACCACTTCTGAATTTTGTGCTTGTGATGAAAAAATATATATGTGATTTTGACTTTGGCTTTGCCGATTAGATAGATTTGCTGTTATAGAAATAGCTAGTTATATATTAATGTGTAAAAAATGAAAAGTTGAGGCTAGAGTGCTTTTATTTTGTACTGTGCTAAAAAAGAGTCAGAATTCAACCGCATTTTTTTTCTTTTCCCTTGTACCTCACACTTTCCCTTTCCTTTTCCCTCCCTTAATCTCTTATTTCTACTTTTTCTTTGTATTTTATATTTTATATATTAAATAAAATTATTAAAAGAAAAAAGAAAAAACAATATTAATGCAGAATGTAATTAATAAATAAAATAAACTAATAATGATGATGATGATGATGATGATGATGATGATGATGATGATAATAATAATAATAATAATAATAATAATAATAATAATAATAATAATAATAATAATAATAATAATAATAATAATAATAATAATAATTGGAGCACCACTTGAAAAAACTGGTGGGATCATAAAATAGAGAAAGTCATAGAAAATGATGAAATTAAACTGCTCTGGGACTTCAGAATTCAAACAGACAAGCACCTGCAACATAACACCCCGGACTTAACAATTGTCGATAAGAAAGACAAAAAAGTCTGGATCGTGGACGTGGCAGTGCCTGGAGACAGCAGAATAGACGAGAAAGAACTGGAGAAGATAACAAAATACAAAGACCTACAAATAGAAATAGAAAGACTGTGGCAAAAGCAAGCAAGAGTAGTACCAATAGTAATAGGTGCCTTGGGTGCAATCCCAAAACAACTGGAGCACCACTTGAACACCATTGGCATTGACAAATTCACCATTAGTCAATTGCAAAAGGCGGCCTTACTAGGAACTGCTTCCATCCTGCGACGATATCTGTAATACCATCAAACATCCACATCTGCCTATCCCAGGTCCTGGGTAAGGACTCGATAGGTAGACAAAATGCCAA
>NW_015389476.1:94204-105910 GCF_001527695.2 Protobothrops mucrosquamatus | reverse complement strand
GAGAGAGAGAGAGAGAGAGAGAGAGAGAGAGAGAGAGAGAGAGAGAGAGAGAGAGAGAGAGAGAGAGGCCAAAGTCACCCAGTCAGCCTTCATGCCTAAAGCAGGACTAGAACTCACCATCTCCTGGTGATTAGCCTAAGTCACCCAACCAGCTTTCCTGATTAGGCGAGACTACAATTCACTGTCTCCTGGTTGCCCAATCTCTTCTTAAAAATTTCCAGTGTTGGAGCATCCATAATTTCTGGAGGCAAGCCATTCCATTGGTTAATTGTTCACACAGTCAGGAAAATTCTCCTCAGTTCTAGTTTGCTTCTCTCCTTGATGAGTTTCCATCCGTTGCTTCTTGTCCTGCCTTCTTCAGGTGCTTTGGAGAATAGCTTGACTCCCTCTTCTTTGTGGCAGCCCCTGAGATATTGAAACACTCCTTAATAGCTACCGTATTTTCCGGCGTATAAGACGACCCCCAACTTTTTCAGTTAAAATATAGAGTTTGAGCGAGAGAGAGGGGGGGGGGGAGAGAAAACTTGATGAGTAATATGCCAAACCACATGTGTAAAGGAATAAAATAGAATACCCGTATTTTCCGGCGTATAAGACGACTCCTGACTTTTGAGAAGATTTTCAGGGTTTAGAAAGTCGTCTTATACGCCGGAAAATACGGTATATATATTCTATTAATATATACTTAAATAGATAAATAAATTGCAAATTATCTAAAAAAAACAATCAGGAAATTTTGCCCAATTTACCACATATCCCTGTGTAGATCATACCGGACTAGAAAGATGACTGTTTCCACATTTTTCCAGACAGGCATTAGGTCGACACTTTTGTCTGTTGTTATTTGAAATACCTTTTTGTTTAAAACCATATGGACTGGAGGCTTCTTTTTTTTTGAAAAAAAATTAGCAGTTGTGAAGTTAGTAACATGGTTGTTACTTCCTCATTGACATTGCTGGTTAGAAGGTCATCAAAAGCGATCACATGACCCCTGGACACTGCAACCATCATAAATATGAGTCAGATGCCAAGCGTCTGAATTTTGATCACGATGCTGCAATAGTCATAAGTATGAAAAACGGTCTTAAGTCACTTTTTAAAGTGCTGTTGTAACTTCAGTCACTAAATAGCAATAATAATATAATTATATACCCCCTCATAGCATTTTACAGCACTCTCTGGGCCAGGGGTCTTCAAACTTGGCCCTTTTATGACTTGTGGACTTCAACTCCCAGAATTCCTCAGCCAGGCACACTGACACAATGGCTGAGGAATTCTGGGAGTTGAAGCCCACAAGTCATAAAAGGGCCAATTTGAAGATCCCTGCTCTGGGCAGTTTACAAATGTCAGCAGATTGCCCCAATAATCTGGGTCCTCATTTTACTGACTTTGGAAGGATGGAAGGCTGAGTCAGCCTTGACCTGTCAGGATCAAACTCCAGGTATCGGCAGAGTTTTGCCTGCAATACTGCATTCCAACCACTGCACCACCAAGACTCCTTAGAATTAACTTCCAAATGCACTTACAATTTTTAAAATCCCATGGAAAGCCTTGGTCAAATACAGATAGTCCTGAACTTACAATAGTTAGTTTAGTGACCTTTCAAAGATACAACAGCACTGAAAAATAGCAATAGCAATAGCACCTAGATTTATATACCACCCCATAGTGCTTTACCACATTCTCTGGGTGGTTTATGGAGTCAGCATTTTGCCCCCAACACTCTGAGTCTTCATTTTACCAACCTCAGAAGCATAGTAAGGCTTTGTCAACCTTGAGCCTGTCAGGATCGAACTCCAGACTGTGGGCAGAGTTTGCCTGCAATATTGCATTCTAACCACCAGGGCTCTAAAATGAACTGTTGTAAGTCGAAGATAACCTGTATCTGTACACAATCTCCTTTGTATGTAAATATATCTGCTGCTTCTTCTTGCAGCCACAACTGGTAGCGACCCCAGCCTGTCCCCAGATTCGCAAGACCCTGGCCAGGATGACAGCAAGGATTTGGAAAGCGCCAATATCTCCGACAAAGAAGTGGGCAGCAATGAGAACGACGACCAAAACCTGGGGGCCAAAAGGAGAGGGCCCCGCACCACCATTAAAGCCAAGCAATTGGAGACCCTCAAAGCAGCATTTGCCGCCACTCCAAAACCCACCCGGCACATCCGTGAGCAGCTGGCACAGGAGACCGGCCTTAACATGCGTGTCATCCAGGTATGAACATTTGAAGAGTAGGGTGGGGAAATGGTGGGACACCATGACTATATGGGGAAGTCAACTGTGGTCCAGAACTTTTGAAGTTGGCTCAAGATGAACTGGATGAATTCAGATCGGGGACTTCTGAAAACTGACAGCAGCTTGCATGGAATGTGTTCAGATCTTTACCCGTTGGGCTGAATTGATTGTTTGGATATCTGCTTTTCTTCGATTCTCGGGTTGCTTCTTAAAATTTCTCACCCAGTTTTCTAGGATCCGAGCAGAATAAATGTTCAAAAAGATCATTACTCTCCTTAGAAAATGAGTTATGTGGCAGCATCAATGCACTTAGAATTGTATCAGATTTTATAATTCAGTTGTGAAAGATTCTAAGACTTCAAGGATTTTTCCAGTGGGAAGGTATTGGACTAAGTCTAGGGAGATCCAGGTTAAGTCCATATCCCCGCAGTGATTTGTTAGATTGTTGTTGCCAGGGGGCAGGGGTTTATTGGGTTTTGTATTGGGATTTTATTTCCGTAAGATGCTCCAAGTCACCATGAGTGAGTTGAGCAGCCGTATAATGTTTTTATTAAATAAATAAATAGAATGAATAAACTCAACCAACTTCCTTCATCCCTGGCTATCGCACAGGGATATTTTGTGAGGATAAAATGTAGGGATAGAGTCAGTTTGGTCTAGTGGTTAAGGCATCAGGCTAGAAAGCAGGTGTCAACATCCAGCTTGAGAATCCAAATAAAACACCAGGTTGTTTCCGTCTCCGAAAATCTTACTGTTTATTGAATACACTGCATGGTTATGATGAAGCAAAACTAACTCTGAGGTTCCAACACCAATTCATAGACTTAAGCAATAGTTTTCTCAGCCAAACCCCCAACATCTTACGTAGTCCATATAAACAAGTTCGCTTTGTTATGGGAACCGTCTTCTTCAAATCCACACCTGTTCTGGTGTTCTTAAAGAGACTTCAGGCTCTCAGCTGAATCATAGAAGTTTCGTTTCTCCATCTAACCCACTTGAAAGTAACACCTCCCCCCCTTTAACTTAAAGACAAGTTGAATCACAGAGGTACATAGCTGCCAAAGTTTCATCTTTGACAGCAGGTAACTGTGAGTTCAAGTCCCGCCTTAGCTGTGAAAGCTGGTTGGGTGACTTTTGTGACCCATCACCAGGAGACTCTGAGTTCTAATCCTACCTTACCCATGAAAGCTGGCTGGGGGACTTTGAGCCATTCACTCTCTCTCTCAACCCAGCCCAGCTCACAGGATTGTGTTGGTGATTAATAAGAAGCGGAAAGTGTATTGGATATGTTTGCTGCCAGAGTTATTTGTAAAAATAATAAAGGCAAGATGCAAATGAATAAATATTTCCCTATAGGTTGCCTTGGGCTCAAAGAGAAAATACGTTTATACATCTGAGATAGAATTACTACTTTTATTAGAACAAGATGAATATGCACGTAGTCCTCGAGTTATGACCACAATTGAGCCCAAAATTTATGTTGCTGAGTGAAACGTTTGTGAAGTGAGTTTTGCCCCATTTTATGACCTTGCTTGCCACCGTTGCAAAGTGAATCACTGCAATTGTTCAGTTAGTAACACGGTTGTTAATGAATCCGGCTTACCCATTGACTTTGCTTGTTAGAAGGTTGCAAAAGGGGATCATGTGACCCTGGGACACTGCAACCGTCATAAATACATGCCAGTTGCCAAGCATCTGAATTTTGATCACGTGATCCTGGGGATGCTACAACAGTCGTAAGTGTGAAAGTGTTCATAAGTCACTTTTTCAGTGCCATTGTAACTTTGGTCACTAAGACTGTTGTAAGTCAAGGATTACTTTTATACCCTCTGAGTTCTATGGCTTTACATATTAGGACATAGTAAAAACCATCTTTTCCTTAGCAGTTCTGAAAAGTAGATATATACAACCTCAGGTGAACAATAACACATGACATATTATACCATGTCATTTATTTTACAAAAAAGAAAGCCAAAATGAAGAAGCCATATGTGCAAAACTAAGTACACTTTCACTGTTTCCATAGGTATGAACAGATTAAGCAACAGCCAGGTGCTGCGAATAGAATAGAATAGAATAGAATAGAATAGAATAGAATAGAATAGAATAGAATAGAATAGAGTGGGCAGGGACCTTGGAGGTCTTCTAGTCCAACCCCCTGCTCAGGCAGGAAACCCTGTACCATTTCAGACAAATGGCTGTCCAATCTCTTCTTTAAAACTTCCAGTGATGGAGCAGCCACAACTTCTGGAAGCAGGTTGTTCCACTGGTTAATTGTTCTAACTGTCAGGAAATTTCTCCTTAGTTCTAGGTTGCTTCTCTCTTTGGTTAGTTTCCATCTGTTGCTTCTTGTCCTGCCTTCAGGTGCTTTGTAGAATATGTTGACCCCCCCCCCTCTTCTTTGTGGCAGCCCCTGGGATACTGGAATGCTGCTATCATGTCCCCCCTTGTCCTTCTCTTTGTTAAACTAGACATACCCAATTCCAGCAACCGTCCCTTATATGTTTTAGCCTCCAGTCCCCTAATCATCTTTGTTGCTCTTCTCTGCACTCTTTCTAGAATCTCAACATCTTTTTTACATTATGGTGACCAAAACTGGATGCAGTAATCAAATGCCCTTGATCAAATGATCATCAGCAAGTGTGACTACCTCTATAAAAGCCTAAGTTTTCAGAGTTTGCTGGTGTCCAGCACTGAGGTGGAGAATGACTAGAGAATTCTGGGAGTTGAAGTCCACACAGCTTCAAGATTGAGAAACACTGTTCTATCCTATTGATGTTTGTAGGTGTAGATTGCCTGTTCCACTTGTAGTACTATCAACTGGTAATATGTATTTAAGTGTGATTCCAGTTAGGGGTGGCAGAGAAAGGATTAAGTCAATGTTTGATCAGGAGAGATGAGTTTTGAGAGACAAGGGGCAGATAGTCTATTTTTTGCTATTCCAAAAGGGACCACAGAAATGTGCTAACGTTGTTTGAGGTGAGAATTATATGATTTGTAAGCCAATATATGAGTAGGGCCTCTGATTGGGGAAGGTGGCTTCATGAAGTTTAGGTCGGTTGGAAAGAATGAATGAATGTTGTCCTGTCTAAGTTTTAAAGTATGTACATAGTCCTTGAAACATACCAGAATAGCAGAGATGGAAGGGACCTTGAAGATCTTCTAGTCCAGCTCTCTGCTCAGCCAGGAGACCCTATACCATTCTGGGCAAATGGTTGTCCAGTCTCCTCTTAAAAATCTCCAGTGTTGGAGCACCCACAATTTCTGGAAGCAAGCTGTTCCACTGATTAATTGTTCTCACTGTCAGGATATTTCTCTTTAGTTCTAGATTGGGAGAAATCTTCAACCTGGAAAATGATTGATCAGTGAAGTTTTGCCATTTCAGTACAATAGTCACAAAAAGGTCTTGAGATATTAAGAAACAATAGCCCCATCCCATAATAGCTAATAGACCTGGGTCATTTTGTTCATTAAGTCAAATTTTGTTTTATTTTCTCTTATCTCACATACCCAACTTCTTTGGCATATAATTGCGTCCTTTTCTTTGATAGTATTGCAAATTCTAAACATGAATAGCGTGAGGGATATGTTCAAATTCGGCACTGTATGATATATTTTTCAGTCATTTCTATATTGCCATTGATACTTGAATATTCCTTCCAACGTTTAAGAAAACACAAACTGATTTTGCGCAAATTACTGTCTCTCTGCTCAAACCACCTCGTTGTGTTGAAGAGAAAATAGGAACATCAAGTAGGTACACTGCCCTGAGCTTATCCAAAATAGAGGCTGGGAATTAAAAAAAAACCAACCAAATCAGATAAATAATTTAAGGCAGATAGGGGTTAGTTCAATTCTCTATCCTGCTAAGACAATTGGACTTCTTTTAAAATGGCTCTTAGATAATCACAAGCCAATACTATCTCATAACTTAAGTTAGTTCATAACCAAAGGAATTATTAAGTTGGACACAGGCAATACTCTGTGCCTTATTTATTTATTCAATTTATATGCTGCCCATCTGACCACCGAGCAAATCCAGCTCGCTTAAAACAAGATAAAAGCGACAATATAAAACATTAAAATAACTATTAACATTAAGATTGATTAGATTAGATTAAATAACCTTTATTGTCATTTTTTCCTGTGAGCACAATGGCACACATTAAAAATGAAATTTAGTTGCTTCCTCTCAAAAGTGTACACATACATAATACACATTTAAAACATACTATATACAACATATGAATAGACCTATGCCCTTACATATAAGTAACATATAAATATTAATCACTGTCCATCTTGAATACGTAACAGAAGGAGGAAGCTTGAGAGTTCACAAGATTAATATTGTATGGAATAAAACTGTGACCGAATCTGGATATTCTGCTTCGGATACCCCAGAAATTAACAAAGATAGCTAAGAAAAGAACAAATATACAACGGGGTGGAAAAATAATGCCTGGCTATTCTGTATTTATTTATTTTAATGCTCTCATGGTAACTGTGGCACGTTTTAACTTGAGCTCCAATGCTTGCATATTCAAAACAGAAACAAAAGTCTCTATGCTATGATTTTAATCATGAAGAGAAACCGCCTTTATATATATTTGATTTATAAAACACGTAAAACCCTTAATTAAAATTATCTAGCAAAAAGTGCAAGAAAAAGAAAAGTTGAAGAAAAATATAAAAGAAAGAGAAAAAAAAGTTAAAAGAGGATTCTGATACTCTTTGCAGCAGCTATAAGTACAAATGTATTTTAACTCTCTCTTTAAAGTTGCATCCTATTATTCTGCTTCCTGTAATCTATCCTATCTAATCTTCACACCATAAATTACAGGTTCATTTTTTTCTTCATTTTTATGCAAAAACATAGACTGTGTAAGAGGCTCCCAGTCACTAATAAATGCAGATAATGCTTTTTCTCTAATGAAAGAAGTCAATTTATCCATTTCAGCAGACTCTGTCAACTTCACCAAGCATTCCTCCATAGTGGACGATGCTCAATCTTTACATCTCTGTGCATATAGTAATCTTGCTTCAGTAATCATATATGGATAGTCCTCACCTTATGACCCCAGTCGGAACCAGAATTTGCACTGCTAAGCAAAGCAGCTATTAAGTGAGTCACACCCAATTTTATGATCTTTTTTGCCACACTGGTGATGCAATGGTTGGGATGCAGTACAGGAAATCCTCAACTTACAACCACAAAAGTGAGCCTAAAATTTCTGTTGCTAAGTGAAACATTTGTTCAATGAGTTTTCCCTTGTTTTACGACCTTGCTTACCACAATTGTTAAGTGAATCACTGCAGTGGTTAAGTTAGTAACACGGTTGCTAAGCGAATCAGGCTTTCCCCATTGACTTTGCTTGTTGGAAGGTCACAAAAGGGGATCACATGACTGCAGGGACACCGCAACCGTCATAAATATGAGTCAGTTGTCAAGCATCTGGGTTTTGATCACGTGATCAGGGGGATACTGCTGCAACAGTCATCAGTGTGAAAAATGGTCATAAGTCACTTTTTTCGGTGCCTTTGTAACTTTGAAGAGTCACTAGATGAACTGTTGTAAGTCGAGGACTGCCTATATTGCAGGCAAATTCTGCCCACACTGAGTTTGATTCTGACCAGCTCAAGGTTGGCTCAGCCTTCCATCCTTCCGAGTTCAGTAAAATGACGATCCAGATTGCTAGGGACCATATACTTACTGTCTCTGTAAACCACCTAGAGAATATTGTAAAGCAGGGGTCCTCAACCCCTGGGCTGTGCCCCACTACCGGCCCATGACCTATTCAGAACCGGGCCAATCACCAGGAGATGGAGAGTTCTAGTCCTGCCTTAACTATGACAGCCAACCGGATGACTTTGGGCCAATCACCAGGAGATGGAGAATTCTAGTCCCGCCTAAGCCATGAAGCCAACCGGATGACTTTGGGCCAGTCACCAGGAGATGGAGAATTCTAGTCCCGCCTTAGCCATGACAGCCAACCGGATGACTTTGGACCAATCACCAGGAGATGGAGGGTTCTAGTCCCGCCTTAGCCATGAAGCCAACCCGATGACTTTGGGCCAATCACCAGGAGATGGAGAATTCTAGTCCCGCCTTAGCCATGACGGATGACTTTGGGCCAATCACCAGGAGATGGAGGGTTCTAGTCCCGCCTTAGCCATGACAGCCAACTGGATGACTTTGGGCCAATCACCAGGAGATGGAGAGTTCTACTCCTGCCTTAGCCATGAAAGCTGGCTGGAGTGACTTTTGACCAATCACTCTCTCTTAGCCCAGCCCACCTCAGAAGGTTGTTGTTGTTGTTGTTGTTGTTGTTGTTGTGAGGAAAATAGGAGGAGAGAGAAATATTAGATGTGTTTGCCACCTTAATATATATATGTATGATTGTTTGTGTGTGTCTATGTATGTAGCATGTGTATATGTATGTTATGTGTGTATATGGGTAGATATATACTTTCTTTTGAGAGCAGGCAACAGAATTTCATTTTTATCATCGGCCAGTGTGCTCACGGTAAAAAAATGACAATAAAGGTTAACGTATCTTAAGTTATTTTCAAAAATAATAAAGATGGGATATAACTAAATAAAATAAAAATGTGAGGGCTACAAATCTGCATTTATGATTTCCAGACATGTTGCTTCCTGCAAAGCTTCCAGCGAACTTAGATTGCAGTTTCTACCAGTCCCAGCCCATTGGGATGATGGGAGCTGTAGTCCAAAGTGTCAGGGAGGGGGGGCACAAGGCTGGAGAAGGTGTGGACAAAACTGAATTAGATTTATTTTGGTTTCCCCACCTCAAATTCTAATGTTCCAGCTGCAAACACCTCTGGCTGAGCATTAGCTGGGCCTCCCTGGCCCTTAAATTGGCTTTAATAATTATGATTGTAACCTAGGGGGATACAACGGCGCGGAAAACATCTGTTGGAGATCCTCCAACTGGGAGCAGATGCTTTGAAGCAGAAGGTGTCTGCCCGGCTCAATATGGGATCTGATTTGGATCAGGTAGCAAGTGATGGGAACTTCGCTGAACCTGGAAAGCAGCCACCTGGTCAAACAATCCTTGAAAAAGGAAGCAATTTTGTTTGCAGATGAGAAATAATTGACTTCTGCTGTTTGACACACAACCTGCAGATTCCCTGTAGAAGTGATGCCAGATGGAAGGTCTGTCTTTCCCTCTAAGTCATAACAGTTTGTTTGGTTTTGGCTTGGTGTGTGTCTGTGGGGGGGGGGGGGAAATCCCACTCCTGCCATTTGTTTAGCAAACTACAATTAAAACAAACCACGACACATGTGAACGCACTGCTTGCAAAGCCCGAAAAAGAGTTCTGACATTCTTAAGCTCTCTCCTCTGCATTGAAGGGAATTTTGGAAAACTTCTCGTTACTGGATTTCTTTTTCTCCTTCCAGAAAGGAATAATTAACCTTGAGATCTTGGGGGGGGGGGGTCTTAAAGAGACAGAGGGGCTAATTAAAATATGAGCCAGCCGTGTGCTGCAGCTGCCAAAAAAGCCAACACAGTGCTAGGCTGCATTAACGGAGGGATAGAATCAAGATCATGTGAAGTATTAATACCACTTTACAATGCCTTGGTAAGGCCACACTTGGAATACTGCATCCAGTTTTGGTCACCAGGATGTAAAAAAGATGTTGAGAGTCTAGAAAGAGTGCAGAGAAGAGCAACAAAGATGATTAGGGGACTGGAGGCTAAAACATATAAGGAACGGTTGTTGGAACTGGGTATGTCTAGTTTAACAAAGAGAAGGACGAGGGGGGACAGGATAGCAGTCTTCCAGTATCTCAGGGGCTGCCCCAAAGAAGAGGGAGTCAAGCTCTTCTCCAAAGCGCCTGAAGGCAGGACAAGAAGCAACGGATGGAAACTAATCAAGGAGAGAAGCAACCTAGAACTAAGGAGAAACTTCTTGACAGTTAGAACAATTAACCAGTGGAACAACCTGCCCCCAGAAGCGGTGAATGCTCCAACACTGGAAGTTTTTAAGAAAAACTGGACAACCATTTGTCCGAAATGTTATAGGGTTTCCTGCCTGAGCAGGGGGTTGGACTAGATGACCTCCAAGGTCCCTTCCAACTTCATCATCATCATCATCATCATCATCATCATCATCATCATCATCATCATCATCATCATCATCATCATCATCATCATCATCATCATCATCATCATCATTATTATTATTATTATTATTATTATTATTATTATTATTCTGGTTGCACAAAACCAAGCCTTACAAGCAAATGCATACAAAGCCAGAATTGAGAAGACGCGGGGGGGGGGGGGGGGAGAAAGCTGAAAAGAAATAGTGGATAACCTGGTTAGCTGCTGCAAGAAGATTGCCCAGACAATTGTGGCATGACAAACTAGCAACAATGGTGTGTGTAAAGGTAACTTCAGAAACACAAAATAGCAGAAGTTGGAAGAGGCCTTGGAGGTCTTCCAATCCAACCCCTTGCTCCTCAAGCAGAAGACTTTATTTCATTTCAGACAAGTGATTCTCCAATCTCTTCTTAAAAACCTCCAGCGATGGAGCCCCCACAACTTCGGAAGGTCTGCAAGAAATACCATTTGCCTGCAAGCAAGAACTGATGGGACCATAAAATAGAGAAAGTAATAGAAAATAGAGCATCTAAAGTGTTCTGGGACTTTAGAATTCAAACAAACCCGGCACTTGCCACATAACGTGCCAGACTTAACAATTTATCGATAAGAAAAAGACAATAAAGCCTGGATAGTGGATGGGGCAGTAGCTGGAGACAGCAGAAGAGAAGAGAAGGAACAGGAGAAGATAATAATAAAACACAAAGACCTGCAAATAGAATGAACTTTGCCAAAGAAAGCAGAGGTAGTACTAGTCATAGGCTCCTTGGGTGAAATCCCAACACAACTGGAGCACCACTGCCTCCCAAAGTTTGCCCAAATTCATGTTTGTTGCGTCGATGACGCCATCTAACCATCCCATCTTCTGCCCGTCTCCTTCTCCGTTTCTTTTCCATCTTTCCCAACATCAGGGTCTTCTTCTCTTCTTATTTGGAGGTCAAAGTATTTGAGCTTCATGTATGTATGTGTAAATTTCCTTGTCACCCTTATGGGAGGTCTGTGTCTTCCTCAATCTTAGGCCCTCTACCAGAAACCTGGGAGTTTGAGGGTTCTGGGCAGGATCTTAGCTGTTCCTAGCACTGCAATCCTCTGGACAGAGAGGTCTGATGTCAATAGAATAGAATAGAATAGAATAGAATAGAATAGGACTTCCGGTGGCAGGCGACTTCGCTGGACGCAGCTGTTTGCTGCTCCCGCCTGTTTCTGCGTAAAAGCCGTTTTGACAGCCTGCATCAGCTGTCAAACGGCTTGATACCTTTCCCCTGGGCATAGGGGGATAGGTGAGCTGCCCGAGGTAGGAGTTGAGTTCCCGAGTCGTCCCTTGTGGACGATGTAGGTGAGA
>NW_015389476.1:91222-93016 GCF_001527695.2 Protobothrops mucrosquamatus | reverse complement strand
ATTAAATGTTATCTGATGGGTTAAAAAGGTCTTTAAGGTTTTTTTCTGATTTAACAATGAAGGAAGACTATTATAAATATGATAATTATGCTGTAATAACTGAACTTGTTTGATTTAACTATGAATGGATGGGAATCAAGGTCCTAAAGGTTCTTTTTTTTTTTTTTATTTAATAATGGTTGAAGAAGATGGACTTATTGTTAATGTTATAATTGATAAACAATTGAATGATAATTAAGTAACTGAAGTTGTAAACTTTATTAAGGGCTCAAAATGATTTTTTAAATGATAGAATTTACTTGTTAATTTTATGGAAGATGGGAATTTTTTCTTTTTTTTTTGCATAAGTAAGGGATGGTGTTAAAGTATCTTGCTGAAATGGTAAAGATTTTGGCGTATTTGAAGAATTAATTAAATGAATAATTTTTATTAATACGGAAGAGATGGATTGTTTAAGTTCAGAGTTTGGAGTTAGAGATATTAATATTTGTTTACTTATATCTGAACATTAGCCTAGGTGTGGTTTGGGAAGTCCGGGGGGATGGGATATAACATTGTGTAATACCTGTGATGTCTTTTTTTTTTTATGATGAAAACAATAAAAATTTTATATTGGAAAAAAAAAAAAAAAAGCCCTGGAGGAAAGCACAATCATTTAGCCGCCTTTTAAATCAGGTTTTGTATCAAATTATTATTGCTCCAGGGTCTGCTCTTCAGTTTCCCCATCTTATCATAAATCTAGGAGTCTAGTATTGGCTCTTCATCAACAACATAATTCATTGCCTGGCCTGCGTGAGTTTATTCTGCCCTTTCAGAATCTATAATGTAATTCAAGGAGACTTGAGGACAATTTCTACTCACTTATTTTTTCAAAAAATAAGCATTACCCTTAAGGATATAAACTTTTGTTTTCTTCTTACTCTGAAACATATAATTATAACTGTCTATGCTCTACTTCCTCTCTTTTGCCTTCCAAAATCAATTTGTTTTACACTTGAAGTTACAGATGATACTCCTTCCCCCAAACATTAATGCAGTTTTAAGAACTCTTGGAGTTACTGGTGAATGATCTAAGTTTGGTTGAAATAACTTCATTTTATCTTTTCCTGGATTTTGGGAGACAGCAAGCAACCTAGCACTGGGGGTCCTTAATCTAATAGAAAAATAGAATGTAAAAAGAAAGCAACTTTATCACTACCAGAGAGTGGGAGAATAGAGTCTACAGCCGGTTGGCACTGAATTTCTATGTAGCATTTATCGATAGAAAATGCATATAGTGAGTTCGAGGCATGCACTTTTATCCAGTAGTTTTGATTTTGTGAGTTCGTTCAGGAAACCCAGAGATGTTCAGCAAGGCAACCTATTGGCTCCACCAGAGGGTGCTATGGGTACAGGCAGTGCTTCCTCCAGCTGAGTTGAGTGGAAATCTTGGGTGGGTTGTTGGAAAAGTATGGCATGGAGAGGAAATCCATGGATTAGGTTTGCCTCCATAAGATAGATAGATAAGATAGATAGATAATTTAATTTGTATACCGCCCTTCTCCCATAGGACTCAGGGCGGTTCACAGCATATTAAAAACAAATAATATACACACAATACAAAAAATGCAAAATACAAAAATACAGAAATACAAAAAAATAAACCCCGATAAAAGCCGAATTAAAACCAAATATTACCAGCTGTGTTTCCAATTAAAATACTTTTAAAATTATCCCTACCTAAAATCCTCCCTAGGTCAGGCCCGCTTGCTGGAAAAACCATGTCTTGAGGGCGCGGCGGAAAGTAAGGAGATC
>NW_015389476.1:85531-90333 GCF_001527695.2 Protobothrops mucrosquamatus | reverse complement strand
CTGGCCCTCCAACTGCTCTCTAGGCGTCTTTTCCGACGTTTCATCTCTCTCAGCTCCCCGGTAAACCAGGGAGCCAGTCGAGATCTACGTCGGGTCAGAGGCCGCAAAGGCACGACTCGGTCCAATGCAGCGGCGGCAGTTGTCTCCCAAGCCGCCGCCTGGTTTTCCGCCGAGTCGTGGACCAGATCCTCCGGATATGATGATGATGATGATGATGATAAAGTTGGAAGGGACCTTGGAGGTCATCTAGTCCAACCCCCTGCTCAGGCAGGAAACCCTATACCATTTCGGACAAATGGCTGTCCAGTCTCTTCTTAAAAACTTCCAGTGTTGGAGCATTCACCATTTCTGGAGGCAGGTTGTTCCACTGGTTAATTGTCCTCACTGTCAGGAAGTTTCTCCTTAGTTCTAGGTTGCTTCTCTCCTTGGTTAGTTTCCATCCGGTGCTTCTTGTCCTGCCTTCAGGCGCTTTGGAGAGTAGCTTGACTCCCTCTTCTTTGGGGCAGCCCCTGAGATACTGGAACACTGCTATCATGTCCCCCCTCATCCTTCTCTTCGTTAAACTAGACATACCCAATTCCACCAACCGTTCCTTATATGTTTTAGCCTCCAGTCCCCTAATCATCTTTGTTGCTCTTCTCTGTATTCTTTCTAGAGTTTCAACATCTTTTTTACATCGTGGTGACCAAAACTGGATGCAGTATTGCAAGTGTGGCCTTACTAAGGCATTGTAAAGTGGTATTAATACGTCACGTGATTTCTGAAGGCAAGCTGTTCCACTGGTTGATTGTCCTCACCGTCAGGAAGTTTCTCCTTAATTCCAGGTTGCTTCCCTCTTTGGTCAGTTTCCAACCATTGTTTCTTGTCTTGCCCTCTAGTGCTTTGGAGAATAGTTTGACCCCCTCTTCTTTGTGGCAGCCTCTCAGATACTGGAACACTGCTATCATGTCACTCCTGTTTCTTCTTTTCTTTAGACTAGCCAAACCCAAGTCCTACAGCCGTTCTTCATATGTTTTAGTCTCCAGGCCTTTGATCATTTTAGTTGCTCTTCTCTGAATTTTTTCCAAGGTCTCAACACCTTTTTTGTGATATGGTGACCAAAATTGGTTGCAATATTCCAGGTGTGGTCTCACACTAGGGTTTTATAAAGCGGCACTAATACTTCGCGTGATCTTGATTCTTTGCCTTTGTTTATGCAACCCAGGATTGTATTAGCTTTTTTGTGTTTTGTATTAGCAATCTTGAGATCTGTTGGAGACCCTCTCCCAGCTAAGGAGTCACAGCCTTGAGTGCTCCTACCATCACCCAGACCATTTTGGCCTTGACTTTCTACATGCTCTTGAGTTCCTTCTTCAGGTGCTGGTCCTTCTTCAGCTTCTGATCCACCTTCCTGATGTTGCTGTCATTTGGCAGTGCTACTTCTATCGCCACCAGTGTCTTCTGATTCTTGTCAACTACCACAAAATTTGGTTGGTTGGCCAGTATTTGTCCGTCTGGATCTGAAAATCCCAGGGGATCTTAGCTTTCTTATTCTCCACCACCTTCCGTGGGATCTTCCATCTAGACGTAGGAAGGTCTAGCCCGTATTCTGTACAGATTTTCCTGTGCACAATGCCAGCTCCTTGGTTGTGCTGTTCAGTGGATGCTTTTCCGGCCTGCATCTTACACTCTGCCACTTTCTTATTTTGAATGAATGAAAAACAAATATAAATAGACCGTATTTTCTTCCTACATCCCAATGGATCCTCTTCACTTCCTGGGTTGAAGAGGATGGGGGCCTCTTAACCAGAAGACCCCACTCTCTTAACCCTATTAATCTTCTGGAATGCCATTAAGAGCCAAGATAGAATAACAGAAAAAAACAAAATGGGAAGGGACCTTGGAGGTCTTCTAGTCCAGGGCTTTTCAACCTTTTCACCCATTGTACCCCTTTTAGGATATGGCAACATCCGAGTACCACCAGTCGCCTAGCAAGATGTCAAAAACTTGATGACCAAAAAAAAAAAAAAGTAAAAAAGTGATAAAGTGCAAGTAGTCCTTGTAGACTTACAACAGTTCGCTTAGTGACTGTTCAAAGTTACAATGGCACTGAAAAAAGTGCCCCCCAAGCCACAGCCGAGCAAGACACCTGCCTGCCCACCCGGTGGCGCTCTTCCTCCTGTCCGAGGTTTTCATTGTTGTGAGCATTTCTGTTGAGGATTGGCAGCAAGGGTGGGGTGGGGAGGTGTTTGGTTTTTATTCCCCCCCGTCTGCTGGGTGGTTGCAGCAGGTTTTGGTCACTTCACATGACCCTGCGATACTGTGACCGTCATAAATATGAATCAGTGGCCAAGCATCTGAATGTAAATCACAAGACCCTGGAGATGCTGCAACATTCCAGCTGATCAGCGCTTCTTCTGGGCTCAGCAGAAGCGCCAGGATCAGCGCCGAGCTCCAGCTGGAGCCTGGCGCTGATCCTGGCGCTGATCCTGGCGCTTCCGCCGAGCCCTGACAGCCCTACAGCTCCAGCCATCTCTCACTTAGGCTTGTGCGATGCTGCCACTGGTTCAGCTCATTCCCCTCCCCCACTACCACTTTTCTAGGATGGTTGCGTACCACCTGCCAGGTGCCAATGTACCACAGGTGGTACCCGTACCACTGGTTGAAAAGCCCTGTTCTAGTCCAATCTCCTGCTCAAGTAGGTAACCCTATACCAGTGATGGCGAACCTTTTAGAGACCAAGTGCCCAAACTGCAACCCAAAATCCACTTATGCATCGTTGGGTGCCGGGTGTGTGTGGCCCATTTGGTGGGCGTGGCTGCGGTGGTAACAGCACACTGGGTGGGAGTAAAAAGTTCAATCAATCAATTCCAACTTTGCGAGATCTTTTTTTTCCCTGCCGAGAAGTTGAAATTGACTGATTGATTGAACCTTTTTTTTTTGTACACAGCGGCGGAGGCCTAAAGCAAAAAGGTTTTATAAAACCCAGTTGAAGGCCTAGGACTGGGGTGATGGCGCCCGTGCCCACAGAGAGGGCTCTGAGTGCCGCCTCTGGCATCCATGCCATAGGTTCACCACCACTGCCCTATACCATTTCAGATAAATGGTTGTTCAATCTCTTCTTAAACACCTCCAGTGTTGGAGCACCCCAAAACCTCTGGAAGCAAGTCGTTCCACTGATTGATTGTTCTCATTGTCAGGAAGTTTCTCCTTAGTTTTAGATTGGTCCTTTCCTTGATTATTTTCCATCCGTTGCTTCTTGTCCTGCCTTCAGGCGCTTTGGAGAACAGCTTGACTCCCTCTTCTTTGTGGCAGCCCCTGAGATATTGGAACACTGCTATCATGTCCCCCCTCATCCTTCTCTTCATTGAACTAGACATACCCAATTCCAGCAGCCGTTCCTTATATGCTTTAGCCTCCAGTCCCCTAATCATCTTTGTTGCTCTTCTCTGTACTCTTTCTAGAGTCTCAACATCTTTTTTACATTGTGGTGACCAAAACTGGATGCAGTATTCCAAGTGTGGTCTTACCAAGGCATTGTAAAGTGGTATTAACCCTTCACGTGATCTTGATTCTATCCCTCTGTTAATGCAGCCCAGTACTGTGTTGGCTTTTCTGGCAGCTGCAGCACACGGCTAGCTTATGTTTAAGTGGAAGTATTTATGTTCCTTGTAGTCCTGATGGAAGAATATAAATCCTTCCATTCTCCACCATTCAGGCTGGCAGACCTTCGCTGCTCCTGCCTTTTCTCTGCCCTATGTGTTCTTGGATCAGGTGTAGAAGGCAGTTCCTCTTCCTCATCACTGACCAGCTACAGCTGTGTGCTTTCCCCACCTGAAGCCTCAGGGCTGTCCTGCTGCAGCTGTGCTTCAGTCAAATCCCTCTCAGAGGGCTGCTTGGAGCTATTGCCTAACTCCCCTCCCGACATGCCCATAACTGGTACATCCTCCTCCAAGCTGACATCTGGAGAGGTATCTGGGGAAGCATGGGGGGGAGAGAAGTCATCACACGTGACTGCGTTTTACTGTATTTTTGCCAAAACCAGCATTTATTTCTGATTTTCAGTTCATAGTGAATAATTGGTTTGTTTATTGACTGCAGCGGTCACTGAACAGCCACCATAAAAAAGATTGTAAAATTGGGTTGGTCACGTGAGTGACCTGTTTTATGACCACCCTGACTTATGATCTAATTGGTTTGCTTAATGACTGCAGCAGTCACTTAACAACCACCATAACAAAAATTTTGTATCTCCCTTGAAACCCAAAGTGATAAAAGAGGAAATGAAGAAGAAGAATAAAAAAAGGTCATAAAATTGGGTTGGTCATGTGGGTGACCTGTTTAATGACCACTGTAATAGGTCCAATATAGTCACAAATCAAGGACTACCTGTAGATAGATTTTTTTTTCCCACGATGATCTGATGCTAACCTGGTTCTTTCGGTCTTCCAATGGCATCCCCATTGTTGCAACTGAGTCCATCCACTTTGCTGCTGCTCATCTGCTTCTCTTTCCTTCCACCTTTGCGTGCGTTATGTTTTTTTTTTTTTAAAAAAAAGGGAGATTTTCCAATTTTGTAGAAGATTGTCAAGGGACCAGAGCTGTATTTTTGCCCTTGTGAATTTGACAGAAACTCCATCAGCTGACGTCTAGAAATGAAGCGGATATCCCCAGCTTGTGAGCCAGCGTAATTGCATCTCAATATCACTTGTTAAAAGTAGAATTATTGTGATTGGCTGGCCTGCCAACCTGAAAGATGCTGTTGTGTGAACACAATAATTACTATGTGTGAATATGTTAGGCTCTTGGGTGTGGAATTCAGC
>NW_015389476.1:76989-84627 GCF_001527695.2 Protobothrops mucrosquamatus | reverse complement strand
CTCTCCCAGCCTTTGTTATATAAGTCCGGCAAAAATTATCCTGTGTTGCTTACAGTATATATATATATATGTTTTTTTTTTTATTTCAGAGATGTATTATAACATTTTCCCTCTAATGTATTCAGAATGTTTATTCCAAATCTTTACAGTTCACCCTAAGAGCCTTAAAGAATGATGGAGGAGGAGGAGGAGGAGGAGGGGGAGGAGGAGGAGGAGGAGAGGAAGGAAGGAAGGAAGGAAGGAAGGAAGGAAGGAGAGAAGGAGAGAAGGAGAGAAGGAGAGAAGGGGAAGGAGAAAAAAGAAGACTGAGAAAGGAGAAGGAAAAAGGGAAAAGGAGAAGGAGATAGAGAAGGAGACTGTTTTTCTTTTTAAAAAAAGAATCCAACATAAAATGCTGCCCCACTTTGCATTATGCTGCTTTATTCCCCCTTCCTTTTCCTTTGTTATCTCTAAACATTTGGGGAAACTCTATTTCCTGTAAAGACTAAAAAGGATTTTCAGTGGTTGCTTCTATTTACTTTCAATTGAAATAGCTGCCCGTCTTGAAACCATGGCTTCTGGGCAGCTAAAAAGGTTAACGACATTTGTAACATTGATTAATGGTTATCACAGTTCACAGCTAACCTAAACAAGAATGTAATAAATACTTAAGCAGCAGCTGAGAGGAAACCTACAACGCCACCCAATCGGCATCCATCTCAGGAGTTCGGTCATAGATTCTGACCACCATACATGGTGAGAGAGCTAAGTCTTCAAGGGCTTCATGACATAAAAGGTTCCCTTCCCCCCCCCCCATGGCCCTCCCTAGTAGTCGGGATTTGTAGCATGTCTCTCCTGCGATCTACCTGGATCTGTTGGAACAGGTAGATACAATGGCAAGGTGTGGTCCCTCAAATAAGAGGGCCCCGTGCCATTTTTTTTGGTGTTTCATAGAAGGAGTGGCAAAACCTAGGGGTGGAGTGAAAAGAGGAATTATCTTAGAATCCCTATGTAGCCACAAGCAAACCCTTGAATTCCATTGACCCTTATTCTAACTCCAACTTCTAGCTGCTAGTTGAGAAGATTCTTCTGCACAGGCATGAATAGCACTAAATCAGTTTAATTGGACCTTCAGGTGTGGACTTGGTCTTTCACATCAGACACATTTCCTTTGTGTAGGAAGAACTTACCAAGCTCATTCCCTGTTGAAATGGGAGGAAATAACTTTTGATTGTTATTTATGATTTACTATTTTTCTTCAAAAATAGACTGGACAACCATTTGACTAAGATGATATAAGAGAAGCCTTCCAGTTCCATGATTCTGTGTTCTTTGTTTTATCGCTGTTCCTTAAGTTGATGCTAATCTTTAATTGAGGCCTCTGCAGACATGGCTGAGAGTGTATTATTGATTGGATTCAGGTAGTCCTCGACTTACAACCATTAGTTTATTCGTTGTTCAAAGTTACAATGGCTCTGAAAACAGTGATTTATCACCAGTTCTCACACTTATGACTTTCCTAGCATCCCCACAGTCATCTGATCAGAATTTAAGTGCACTTGGTAACCAGGTAGGTAGCCCACAACGTAGAACACTTCATTTAGTGACCGTTCAAACTTACAAAGGCATGGGAAAAAGTGACTTATGACCGTTTTTCACACTTATGACTGTTGCAGCATCCCCGTGGTCACATGATTTACATTCAGATAATAATAATAATAATAATAATAATAATAATAATAATAATAATAACAACAACAGTAGTAGTAGTAGTAGTAGTAGTAGTAGTAGTATACATGAATAAATAAAATTGAAAAAGTGCTGCTGAGTTTTGTTTAAACCAGTCCCTTAGATTTTGAAGCCACGATGTTCTTCTTCTGCCTGGACCTCGTTTGCCTTCAATCTTTCCCTGGAGGATTAAATGGAGAATGCCGTATTTTTCTGGGTGTCGCATCACATGTCCGAAATATTCTAATTTTTGTTTTTTAATTGTTTTGATGATTTCCCTTGGCTTTCCCAGGCGGCTTATCACCTCCTCATTTCTGATCTTGTCAACCCAGCTTGTACGTAACAGCCGCCTGTAAATCCACATTTCAAATGCTTCTAGTCTCTTCAGGTGGCCTTCTGTCAGAGACCAACTCTCTACTCCATAGAGCAGGATGGAAAAAATATAGCATCTGACAAGCCTGATTTTCAGTCTTAGGCTTATGTCGTGACTGCAGAAGACCTTTTTCATTTTGAAGAATGCTGTTCGAGCTTTCTCTATCCTTGTCTTTACTTCAGTGGTCATGTCCCAGCTTTCATGTAAATTAGAACCAAGGTGCGTGATCCTTTCCACTTTTTCTAGTGGTATTCCTTTTGAATTTATTGGTGGTAAATTAACGGGTTGTTTGCTGACGACCATGATCTTGGTTTTTGAGGTGTTAAGCTTCAAGCCGTATTTTTCAGATATTTCTGTGACTCTGTTGATGAGGAGCTGAAGGTCTTCATGCTTACTGGCAAGCAGAACTGTATCGTCAGCATATCTTAAGTTGTTGATCCAAACACCATTTACTTTGATGCCAGCATCGATGTTCTCCAGTGCCTCATTGAAGATTGACTCAGAGTAGAGCCAGCCACGCTGAGGAGAAAGGAAGAGGTTTCCATGCTGAACCATGCCGGCTCAGCAATTCTGGGAGTTGAAGTCCACGAGTCATAAAAGAGCCAAGGTTGCCTACCCCTGTGTTAGAGCTTTGCCTAGCCCAGGGGTAGGCAACCTTGGCTCTTTTATGACTGGTGGACTTCAACTCCCAGAATTCCTGAGCCAGCATGGCTCAGCTTGGAAACCTCTCCCTTTCCCCTCAGCGTGGCTGGCTCAGGAATTCTGGGAGTTGAAGTCCACGAGTCATAAAAGAGCCAAGGTTGCCTACCCCTGGCCTAGCCTAAAAATAAAATCCATATACTTGAATATGGTCCTTGGTTACTTTTCATTTCCACAGTTGGAGGCGACTGAAAGAGGCTGCTTCTGTCAATCAAAGAATTGGGGGCCCGACTGCTGTGTGAATGTCACACTCGTGAGCTTTTTTAGTTTTGCATTTGTCTTGTTTTATTTTGGCTTTTAACTGACTTGGACAGCTAGTCCTCGACTTTACGACCACAATTGAGCCCAACATTTATGTTGCTAAGTGAAACATTGAAGTGAGTTTTGCCCCATTTTACAACTTTTCTTGCCACTGTTGTTAAGTGAATCATTGCAGTTGATAAGGTAGTAACACGGTTGTTAAGTGAATCTGGCTTCCCCCTATTGACTTTGCATGTCAGAAAGTCACAAACGGGGAGATGATCCCAGAACATTGCAACCGTCGTAAATATGAGTCAGCTGCCTCACGTCCGGATTTTGATCATGTGACCATGGGGAAGTTGCAACTATCGTAAGTGTGGAAAATGGTCATAAATCACTTTTTTCAGTGCCGTTGTAACTTTGAGCAATCACTAAACGAGCTGTTGTAAGTTGAGGACTTACCTGTACTTATTTAGTGTTACTGGACTAGAGAATTTGGAGTGAAATGGTGGGGAACTTTGATGCAGAGATTCTTCTTGTTTATTTTACAGCTTCTATGGCTTTCAAATATATATATAATTTAATTATTTGTATCCTGCCTTCATTAATTTTAAAAACATAGGTAGTCCTCGACGTCCGATTGCAACTGAGCCCAAAATTTCTGTTTCTAAGTGAGACAGCTGTTAAGTGACTGGTGCCCCATTTTACGAGCTTTCTTGCCAGAGTTGTTGAGTGAATCATTGCAGTCGTTAAGTTAGTAACCCGGTTGTAAACTGAATCTGGCTTCCCCATTGACTTTGCTTGTCAGAAGGTCGCCAAAGGGGATCCCATGATCGCAAGTATGCTGCGACAGTCGTAAGTGTGAAAAACGGTCGTAAGACACACTTTCAGTGCCATTGTAACTTTGATCGGTCACTAAATGAATGGTTGTAAGTTGAGGACTACCTGTAACTCAAGGTGGTGAACATATCCAGCACACCTTCTCCCACTTACTTGAGCAGAGGGCTGGACTAGAAGACCCCGCAAGGTCCCTTCCAATTTTGTTATTATTACCTTCTGGGTTATCCCTAGTTTCCCCACAACAATAAAGCTGGCTTAGTATATCAGGGGTAGGCCACCTTGGCTCTTTTATGACTCGTGGACTTCAACTCCCAGAATTCCTGAGCCAGCCATGCTGAGGAGAAAGGGAGAGGTTTCCATGCTGAGCCATGCTGACTCAGGAATTCTGGGAGTTGAAGTCCACGAGTCATAAAAGAGCCAAGGTTGCCTACCCCTGGCATAGGTGAATTGCAAGCTTCCCATAGGGGAGAAAGAAACATTATTTGGAATTAAGGCAAAAACTGAAAATTGACGGACAAATGTGATTATTCAAAACCGGCTTTTATTTTTTTTGAATGGAGGGGAAAGAGGAATTGGGCTGCCAGCTAAAGGAGGGGTATTTACTGACTGAGGGGAATCTTAAAAGCCCCTTGGGGACTCAGGCCTGTTAATCCAATCTGATTGGTCTGTTAATCCAATTTGGCTGTGTTAAGGAGCTACATCAACTCCAATTCCTCCCCTGGCTACAGAGAAAACCCAAGGGTAAGCAGCGAGATCTTTACTCTCAGAACAAGGAGCCATTTTTGTTCCTCCTACGGACACACATTTTTTGTAAAAAAAAATTATTGCAATGTTTAAAAGAGAAATACAGAAAAATCAGTACACAGATTAATAATAATAATAATAATAATAATAATAATAATAATAATAATAATAATAATAATAATAATAATAATAATAATAATAATAATAATAATAATAATAAAGTTGGAAGGGACCTTGGAGGTCATCGAGTCCAACCCCCTGCTCAGGCAGGAACCCTACACCATTTCAGACAAATAGCTGTCCATTCTCTTCTTAAAAACTTCCAGTGTTGTAGCATTCACCGCTTCTGGAGGCAGGTTGTTCCATTGGTTAATTGTTCTAACTGTCAGAAAGTTTCTCCTTAGTTCTAAGTTGCTTCTCTCTTTGATTAGTTTCCATCCGTTGCTTCTTGTCCTGCCTTCAGGCGCCTTGGAGAATAGCTTGACTCCATCTTCTTTGTGGCAGCCCCTGAGATATTGGAACACTGCTATCATGTCCCCCCTCGTCCTTCTCTTCATTAGACTAGAGATACCCAATTCCAGCAACCGTTCCTTATATGTTTTAGCCTCCAGTCCCCTAATCATCTTTGTTGCTCTTCTCTGTACTCTTTCTAGAGTCTCAGCATCTTTTTTACAATCAAATATCCAACTGGTGGTGGTTTTGTCTATACCGATGGGGGTTCAGGTGATGCTCCAGATGTTTTGGGATTGCACCCAAGGTGCCTACCATTGTTGGTATTCTCTTTGGGGGGGGGGTTGTTTCTTTTTGCCACAGTCGTTCTGTTTGCAGGTCTTTATATTATGCTTCATCGCACGGTTAGCCAGATGTTTAGACTGGATTTGGCATTGTTTATCCGCCTGGGATACAACCTGCGATAGACAGATGTTGTTGTTTCATGGTATTAACGGTATCGTTGCAAGATGTAAGCTGTTCATAGAGAGTGTCATTCTCTGAGCTTGTGGGCTGGTTTCCGAACGTTTTATTATCAGGCTAGGCAACAAAATGTTCAGAAACCAACCCACAAGCTTGGAGAACGAATCTTCACCCTCATCCTACACCTGAGCTACAGATATTCACCACTATTGCAAGCTGTTCATTATTATCATTATGGCCTAGGGCAGTGATGGCAAACCTTTTAGAGACCGAGTGCCATAACTGCAACCCAAAACCTACTTATGCATCGTCGAGTGCCGGGTGAGTGTGGCCCATTGGCTGGGTGTGGCCAGTTGGGTGGGCGTGGCCCATTGGCTGGGCATGGCTGCAGTGGTAACGGCAGACTGGGTGGGACTAAAAAGTTCAATCAATCAATTCCAACTTTGCAACATCTTTTTTTTTCGTGAGAAGTGGAAATTGACTGATTGAACCTTTTTTTTTTTTTGCACACGGTGGCGGAGGTTTAAAGCGAAAAGGTTTTATAAAACCCAGCTGAAGGCCTAGGACTGGGGCAACGGCGCGCGTGCCCACAGAGAGGGCTCTGAGTGCCGCCTCTGGCACCCATGCCATAGGTTCGCCACCACTGGCCTAGGGACCTCACACACTGGAAATGGTTTGCCCATCATCACTATTTTTATTATGACGACTATATTTTTATCCCATTTCTCTCTCTCTCTCTTTCTCTCTCTCATACATACAGACACGCAGAGATTATATATATATATGTGTGTGTGTGTTAAATTTTAGATTTTTGCTGACAAAGAATTAAAGAGAGACTAGTATAGCTATTTCAAGCTATTTAGCTCTCGTCAGCTAGCCATACCCTTCTGAGATTCAAACCTGGGCCGCTTGCATGTTAGGCAGTTGTATTAACCTCTACAGTTTATCGCAGTTGCAACTTTAGCCTGCAAAATGCTCCTAGATTGGGGCTGAAAGGCAAAAGTAATATTTGTGTAGACCAGGTGTTCTATTAGACCTCTATATATATATATAATATACATACATACACATATAGATTTACAATGTGTGTGTATATATATATATTAGTGTTTGTATGTATCTATATATAGCTATAGATACAAACGTATGTGTATGTACACACACACACACACACACACATATGTATTCGACTTACAACAGTTCATCTAGTGACTGTTCAAAGTTACAATGGCACCGAAAAAAGTGACTTATCACCATTTTTCACACTTATGACCATTGTCCCATCACCGTGGCCATATGGTTTACATTCAGATGCTTAACAACTGACTCATATTTATGATGGTTGCAGTATCCCGGGGTCATGCGATCCCCTTTTGTGACCTTCTGATAAGCAAAATCGATGGGGAAGCCAGATTCACTTCATAACCGTGTTACTAAATTCCTCAGCCAGCATGGCTCAACTTGGAAACTCTCCCTTGGCTCAGGAATTATGGGAGTTGAAGTCCACGAGTCATAAAAGAGCCAAGGTTGCCTACCCCTTGCTTAGGGGATACCTGATAACAGTCTTCCAATATTTGAGAGGCTGCCACAGAGAAGTGGAAGTCGATTTATTCTCCAAAGCACCTGAGGGCTGGACAAGAAGCAATGGGTAGAAGTTCCTCAGAGGGAGATCCAGCCTGGAAATAAAGAGAAATTTCCTGACAGTGAGAATGATGAATTAATGGACTAGCTTGCCTCCCAGAGTTGTGAGTGCGCCATCACTGGAGGCTTGCAAAGAAAGATAGGACAATATTTGTCCAGGATGCTATAAGAACTCCTGCCTTGGGCAGGGGGCTTGTTTGTTTATTTGTGTCAGAAGCATCCCAGTTAAAATCAGGCATGCAGTCTGACATAAAATATAAAATACAATATTAAAATATATAGAATAGAATAGAATAGAATAGAATAGAATAGAATAGAATAGAATAGAATAGAAGGGGACCTTTGAGGTCTTCTAGTCCAGCCCCCTGCTTGAGCAGGAGAACCTATACCATTTCAGACAAGTGACTGTCTTGTCTCTTCTTGCCCAGAAACGAGCAACATTGAGTTCTGTCACGCTGCCATGAGGTCCTCAAGTGTACACG
>NW_015389476.1:70455-76977 GCF_001527695.2 Protobothrops mucrosquamatus | reverse complement strand
ATAGAATAGAATAGAATAGAATAGAATAGAATAGAATAGAATAGAATAGAAGGGGACCTTTGAGGTCTTCTAGTCCAGCCCCCTGCTTGAGCAGGAGAACCTATACCATTTCAGACAAGTGACTGTCTTGTCTCTTCTTGCCCAGAAACGAGCAACATTGAGTTCTGTCACGCTGCCATGAGGTCCTCAAGTGTACACGGATCAGGACACAAAGGGCAGGTATACATATGTGTTGTTGTCTGCATATCACCACAATCGCAAAGGGCAGAAGCCACCGGATAGCCCAATTTGTTCAGAATGTCTCTGGATCTTGTCATACCTGTGCGCAGTCTGTTCAACAATTTCCATACTTCCCAGTTTTTGTCAGACCTGGGTGCCAGCTCCTCCGTTGGTTTCTTCTAGTGCTGTTGTTTTTTTGTAGCTTTCTATAGGTCCTCTCTGCTTTCAAAGTCTTCCATCAATCTAAGGAAGCTTTTCCCAAATTTTAGACTCTGATGAGCTGGTTTTAGGCCATAAGAGGGGGTGTTGCCTAGCTATTGATTATTTGTGTCTCTCTCTGTATACTGCTGCTTCTCTGCAAACAGCAAGTGAGGCAATGCCAGCTAGGTGGTACATTAAGAATTTCAATTCAGAATACAGCTGGAAGGGACCTTGGAGGTCTTCTAGTCCAACCCCCTGCTCAAGCAGGAAACACTATACCATTTCAGATGAATGGCTCTCCAGTCTCTTTTTAAAAACCTCCAATGATGAAGCATCCACAACTTCTGAAGGCATACCCTTCCACTGGTTAATTGTTCTCACTGTTAGAAAGTTTCTCCTTAATTCCAGGTTGCTTCTCTCTTTGACTAGTTTCCATCCATTGTTCCTTGTCCAGCCTTATGGCCCTTTGGAAAATAAGTTGGCCCCCTCCTCTTTGTGGCAGTCCCTCAACAAAGATGATCAGGGGACTGGAGGCTAAAACATATAAGGAACGGTTGCTGGAATTGGGTATGTCTAGTTTAACGAAGAGAAGGACGAGGGGGGACATGATAGCAGTGTTCCAATATCTCAGGGGCTGCCCCAAAGAAGAGGGAGTCAAGCTCTTCTCCAAAGCGCCTGAAGGCAGGACAAGAAGCAACGGATGGAAACTAACCAAAGAGAGAAGCAACCTAGAACTAAGGAGAAACTTCCTGACAGTTAGAACAATTAATCAGTAGAACAACCTGCCTGCAGAAGCGGTGAATGCTCCAACATTGGAAGTTTTTAAGAAGAGACTGGACAGCCATCATCTTCATTGCTAAGATGGTTAAAGACCTGGAGGCCATCTAGAAGGGTAGGTTTAAGGCATCCGATATTAGTTCTGCTAGCTTCATTTGATAGGCCTGTAAGGTTCCTTCCAGCCCTATGGTTCTAAATGGAGGCTGGACAGTTACCTCCAGAGGATGATTGATGGTCTTCTTATCTATGGTAGACTATTTCAGTTCTACAATTCCTTGGTTCTTTGATTCTGGAATTGGGCGAAATATGGAAAGCCTAAACCAAACAAAACGCATTGTAGTTTCAAATAGGCAGAGGTGTGATTGAAAGAAGTCCACCCCCCATCCCCCATATGTTAGGATTATCTAGTGGTGCAAAGACTCTTTTGCATAAAGGAAGGGGGGGGAATGCATGGAAGGCTCACAACTGGAATTTTCTCACCTTCTAAACTCAATCAAGATCTAACCCAGTTGCTCTGTCCACACAACCCTTTTGATGTGATGATTGGATCAACCCATTTTCTGGAGACATCCAACGTATTTAACTATAAGCTAACGGAGTCACCTTGGTTCGCAGGAAAGGTTACGCATACACAAATGCACACACAACCAGCCACCACATCCAAGCTTCTCAAGTTGTATGAATGTGTATTCACGAAGGAAGGTCTCTAGCCAAGTCAGATAAGCCTGTTTGGTGTGAAAGTCTCTCTACTGCCTGAAATTTGCAAACTGAACTAACTATTTGTGGCTCTGGGGATTTGGGCCAAAGAAAAGTGAGGTGAAACGTCATGAAGTCTTTTAAAATAGAATCATCGAGCGAGAAGGGACCACAGAGGTCCTCTAGTCCAACCCCCTGCTCAGGCAGGGGACCTTATACAAATCCCAGTCTATTTTTGAAAACCTCCAGTGATGGAGGCCCCACGTCTGCCATTCCTTCTGCAGGGATCCAGGTTTGCTTCTTCACAAGACTCTCCACCTTGTTTGAAACGCGGGGAGCAGAATTTTAAAAATTGAGGTTAATCTCTGCCCTGATGGATGCATTCTGCCCTCATCTCCTTGCAACTCAGTGTTCGACTTTCCCTTCTTTTTGCCCTGACCGGTGAAATTTTAAAATTTAGATGCAAAAGGCAGTTTCATAGTCCTGATTTAGAGCGTTTTCCAACCTTGGGGTGATAACAGAGCTCCCTTTATGAGCTGCTATTTAAATATATCTTTTAATTTATTTTAAATTTTGTATATTTGTGTCAATTGCTCTGTTTTTAACTGGCTGTAAGCCGCCCTGAGTCCACCAGGAGAAGGGCGGGATATAAATACAATAAACTGAAACTGAACTGAAACTGCTGCATGAATGCAGCAATGATTAGGCTATTCCAGCCATCTCTAATGAGCCCACTGCCTTTGGGCAGAAGGAACTGCAAGAGCTGAGACTCTGATCTTAAAATGGGGCTTAAAGTATCCCTACCCACTGGGTCAGTAATCATTCACTCAGTGGATCAGCCCTCAACTCAGACAAAATGGTATGGCGGCTAAGAGATTGGTGAGATTTCATTCATTCATTCATTCATTCATTCATTCATTCATTCATTCATTCATTCATTCCATTCTACAGGTCGCCCTTGACTTACAATTGGCTGCTTAGCAGCTGTTTGAAGTTATGACAGACCTGAGAAAATGGCTCATGATCCAAATTCAAAGTTTTGGCGTCCTGGCTCATGTGATCCTGTGAATGCATTTGGGGCACTTGGCAACAATTTGCATTGCCCTGCGGTTACATGACACGATTTATGACATCTTTGCTGGAACCCACCGATTATTTCCATTGTGGTATGCAGTTAGAGATGGCAGATTAGGGTTAAACCTTTTATAATAATAATAATGATGATGATGATGATGATGATGATGATGGTGATGGTGATGGTGATGATGATGATGTTGGAAGGGACCTTGGAGGTCATCGAGTCATTGGCGGGGGTGTTCTTAGTGGTTCCTCAATTGGGGTATTATAATAATAATAAAGTTGGAAGGGACCTTGGAGGTCATCTACTCCAACCCCCTGCTCAGGCAGGAAACCCTATACCATTTCAGACAAATGGCTCTTCTTAAAAACTTCCAGTGTTGGAGCATTCACCGCTTCTGGAGGCAGGTGGTTCCACTGGTTAATTGTTCTGACTGTCAGGAAGTTTCTCCTTAGTTCCAGGTTGCTTCTCTCCTTGGTTAGTTTCCATCCATTGCTTCTTCTCCTGCCTTCAGGCGCTTTGGAGAATAGCTTGACTCCCTCTTCTTTGTGGCAGCCCCTGAGATACTGGAACACTGCTATCATGTCCCCCCTCGTCCTTCTCTTCGTTAAACTAGACAGACCCAATTCCATTGTTGTTGTTGGTATTGTTGTTTCAGAGCTTTCCTTAATGCACCTTTACTTTACAAGAATCCCCAAACTTTTTGATCAGTCTTTACTGAAGAAAAGCTCAAAAACCCTGAGGAAAGAATTCTAGCAGCTGCAGTGCTGCAAAAGCAAAGCCCCCTTACAGAAATAAACTCTCGTTCTTGAAACGATGTGCTTTGGTCCCTTGGTTTCTATCTCCTAATGAGTATTGTTAATTGCTCATTATGATCTCTGGTTGTTTCCCAATTGCCAGGGAGAAAAAAAAGGGGGACTAACTTTCACCCCAGTTTTCTTTTCTCCTCCTTCTCTGGCAGGTTTGGTTCCAGAACCGGCGCTCTAAGGAAAGGCGCATGAAACAGCTGAGTGCACTCGGGGCCCGCAGGCACGCATTTTTCCGCAGCCCCCGCCGCATGAGACCGCTGGTGGACCGTTTAGAGCCAGGCGAGCTCATTCCCAACGGCCC
Organism: Protobothrops mucrosquamatus; assembly: GCF_001527695.2. Classification (NCBI taxonomy): domain Eukaryota; kingdom Metazoa; phylum Chordata; class Lepidosauria; order Squamata; family Viperidae; genus Protobothrops; species Protobothrops mucrosquamatus. The sequence goes on along the minus strand of NW_015389476.1, from coordinate 72,896 downwards.
GTTTTCTTTCTATGGAGGTGAGTAAGCATGCAGGATTGGCCCACGGGGAACGGACAGACATCAAGCCAGGATGGCAGCCAAGAGATTGGATTTTACATTTCTGGCTTTCAGCTCGTTCCTTTTGTTGATATTCCCCCAGTTTGCACCGGGAAGAGCAGGGAACAATGAAAACAAGAATGCACGGATAGCAGATTTTAGCTAATAGGGTGACAGATAGTCCTCGACTTACAACAGTTCACTTAATGACTTGTTCAAAGTAACAACGGCACTGAAAAAAACCCTTTTCATACTTATGACCGTTGCAGCATCCCAAAGGTCACATGATCAAAACTCTGAACACTTGGCAATGGACTCCTATTTATGATGGTTGCAGTGTCCCGGGGTCAGGTGATCCCCTTCTGCGACCTTCTGACAAAGTCAATGGGGAAGTCAGTTAGTAACCGTGTTACTAACTTAACAACTGCAGTGATTCACTTAATAACCGTGGCAAATAAGGTTGTAAAATGGGGCAAAATTAATTTAATTCGCAAAATTCACTTAGCAACAGAAAGTTTGGGCTCAGTTGTGGTCATAAGTCGCGGACTGCCTGTACTGTATGGCCAACAATTGTATCTTATTATTTATTGTATAGCCATAACATTCTTTGCCCTGGAGGGGTTCAAACATATTTGCGGGAAAACAATAAAAACAGAATCTTAATTACAGGCAGTCCTCGACTTACATCTGTCTGCTTAACAACAACAACAACAATAATAATAAGGATGGCTGTCTTAAAATAACAGAATAACAGAGTCGAAAGGGGTCTTGGAGGTCTTCCAGTCCAACCCTTTGCTCAAGCAGGAGACCCCATTTCAGCCAAATGGCTGTCCAAGCTCTTCTTAAAAATTTCCAGTGTTGGAGCACCCACAACTTCTGGAGGCAAGTTGTTCCAATGATTAATTGTTCTCACTGTCAAGAAATTTCTCCTTAGTTCTAGGTTGCTTCTCTCTTTGGTTAGTTTCCACCCATTGCTTCTTGTCCTGCCTTCAGGCGCCTTGGAGAATAGCTTGACTCCCTCTTCTTTGTGGCAGCCCCTGAGATATTGGAACACTGCTATCATGTCCCCCCTCATCCTTCTCTTCATTAAACTATACCCAATTCCAGCAACAGTTCCTTATATGTTTTAGCCTCCAGACCTTTTTTTTACATCATGGTCATCAAAACTGGATGCAATGTTCCAAATGTGGCCTTATCAAGGCCTTTATGTGATATTAACACTTCACGTGATCTTGATTCTATCCTTCTGTTAATGCAGCCTAGCACTGTGTTGGCTTTTTCGGTAGCTGCAGCACACTGCTGGCTCATAGTTAAGTGATTGTCCACTAGGACTCCAAGATCCCTCTCACAGTTGCTACTATTGAGCAAGTTACCACCTATACTATACCTGTACCTATATCTATACCTGTACCTATACTATAACTATACTATACCTGTGCATTTGGTAACTTCAAATGGTGACCATTTGAAGTTACGACTGACCCAAAAAAAGGGAATTTACAATCCTGATTAAAAGTCCCGAAGGTCGGTCCCCTTCCAGAGTCACGTTGACCGAACTTCAGGCACTTTGCAACAAAGCCGATGCTGGCATGATTTTAAGTGCAAGGACTGGTTATAAATCACTTTTTTCAGTCCTGTTGTAACTCTGAACAGTCGCTAAATGAATGGTTGTGAGTTGAGGACTACCTGAAGAGATCTGCATTCAGAAGGCATTAATAATTAGACTAAAATTAGGAGATACCATCTGTGTATCCTGACTGCTTCTGCTTCAAGATCTAAGAACTATTCAGCTGGTGTCAAAGGTGATGGTCTACATGCTTTTGCATGAGACCTGTTTCAGCAGGGTTGTAGCCGAGTTGTTGCCACCGATTATTTGCCTGTATATTTTGAAGTAAAATGCAAGGTGCTGGCTTTGATTTATAAAGGTATACAGGGCATGTATCCAAGGTATAAAAAGGCAGTCCTCTTTTTTCTGACCATCCCATTTGAGTAGCTCAAAAGGCATGGATTCTTGTTCCATCTTTTTAGAAAGTTAGGAGACAGTGAGAACAATTAGTCAATGGAACAGCTTGCCTCCCAGAGTTGTGGGTGAAAACCATCGCTGGTGGTTTTCAAGGAAAGACTCAACAACCATTTGTCCGGGATGGAATAACGATTCCTGCCTTGAGCAGTGGGTTGGACTAGATCAGGGGTAGGCAACCTTGGCTCTTTTATGACTCGTGGACTTCAACTCCCAGAATTCCTGAGCCAGCCATGCTGAGGAGAAATGTGGAGGTTTCCATGCTGAGCCATGTTGGCTCAGGAATTCTGGGAGTTGAAGTCCACGAGTCATAAAAGAGCCAAGGTTGCCTATCCCTGGACTAGACAGATCTACTTAACCCTAACCCTTCCAGCTCTATGATTAT
>NW_015389476.1:46636-68939 GCF_001527695.2 Protobothrops mucrosquamatus | reverse complement strand
AATTAGTTCTAACCACCCTCATCGCCACTAGGTAGGATCTAACATGTGTCCTTACCTGTGTTCGGTCGGATTCGGTTCGGCTGGCCCTCCAGCTGCTCTCTAGGCGTCTTTTCCGGCGTTTCATCTCTCTCAGCTCCTCGGTAAACCAAGGAGCCAGTCGAGATCTATGCCGGGTCAGAGGCCGCAAAGGCACGACTCGATCCTATGATGTTCTTGTGATGATGGCTCCATCTTTATGAAATAGGTTGCCCTTTCAAAAAAAAAAAATCGGGACGACCTCCGTATCTTTTGCTTTTCAACAAACTCTAAAACCTGGTCTTTTCCCCTGTAGGAGTTTGAGATCTTTATGACATAGGGCCATTTGTCAACTTTCATGTTGCTGTTTATCATTCATTGACTTTTGAAGCAGAGTTATTCCTTGACTTCATTACCACGGTAGCCGTTCATGATTTGTATAAGTGGGCAAGGCAGAAATACTCCCAGCAAATAGTCCTACAAATAAATAATACATCTCATAAGGCGGTCCAGCTGATGAGACCACAAAGAAGGGCCTTCTTCGTGGTGGCTTCCCTCCCTGTCAAACATCATTCCTGTAGAAATAAGATTGGCTCCCACCTGGACCCTTTTTTGAACTTGAAGACACGGTTTTGCCAATGACCAGAGTGATATGGAACCCATACACTCGTTGGTTTGATTATTGTCATAAGGGGGATGTATACGTAGCCCTCGACTTATAATAGTTCATTTAGTGACCATTCAAAGTTACAATGGCACTAAAGTGATTTATGACCGATTTTCACACTTACAACTGTTGCAGCATCCCCATGGTCACCTGATCAAAATTCAGACGCTTGACCGCTGGTTCATATTTATGACGGTTGCAGTGTCCCGGAGTCATGGGCTCACCTTTTGCGACCTTCTGACAAGCAAAGTCAATGGGGAAACCAGGTTCACTTAACAACCGTGTTACTAGCTGAACACCTGCAGTGATTCACTTAACAACTGCGGCAAGAAAGGTCGTAAAATGAGGGAAAGTTCACTTAACAACCATCTCGCTTAGCAACAGAAATTATGGTCGCAAGTTGAGAACTATCTGTACTGGAGTTTGCATTGGGGTTTTATTTCTGTATGCCGCCTGGCGTCACCGTGAGTTAGGCGACCGTATAAATCTAATACATAAATAAATCTCTTCCTTTCCCTTCTCTTCTCCATTCACTAGATTATCAGAGCGAATATTATGGACCCGGAAGCAATTATGATTTTTTCCCGCAAGGACCTCCATCTTCCCAAGCCCAGACACCAGTGGACCTCCCCTTTGTGCCCTCCTCGGGACCATCAGGAACTCCACTTGGGGGCATGGATCACCCTTTACCTGGACATCACCCTTCCAGCGAAGCTCAGCGTTTTACAGACATCATGTCCCACCCTCCAGGAGACTCACCTAGTCCAGAACCGAATTTACCAGGTTCCTTGCACTCCATGTCAGCAGAAGTGTTTGGACCAAGTCCTCCATTTTCATCAATATCGGTCAATGGCGGTGGTAACTATGGTAACCACTTGTCACATCCGCCAGAAATGAATGAGGCTGTTGTATGGTAGCTTTAAACACCAGGAACTTTGTTTGGAAGACATGGGTCAAGCAACGTTCATCCTGCATATACCAAGATGTATAGAAATGAGTTCCAAGAAACAGACATTTTTTTTCCCTTCTGCCCTGCATTTTTTTCGTTCTTTTTTTTTTTCCTCATTCGGCTTAATCTTAGGAATTAATTGAGTTATTCAGAGCCCAGGGAAATTTTTGCTATAAACTGGGGGACAATCTTAACACAATAGAAGGAAGAAAACTGTTGTTTTTTTTGTACTGAGTGAAAAAGACACTTATGAAGCAGATGTGTTTCGATACTGCAATATATATTATGGGACGGCATATCCTTGGATGCTGACGTTCACGACACCATCCCTCTAGGAATTGAGAGGAATAACCTTCCATCAGGAGAAAAAAAACTAGTATTGGGGAAAAAAAGCAAGCCAAGGTCCATAAGAAAAAAAGGGGGGAAATGAACGGCTTAAAAGAATTCTAGCAATTTTAAAATTTATTTTATTGCTTGTTAATTTTGCCTCTGAAAGTTGAACGCAGTTCACAATGACAGACTTTTTAAGCCTCTGAAATGCCTCTCAGGCAGACAAAATGTAGTTTATTTTATTGTTCTTTTGGGAAGGGATTTTTGAGGGGTTTTTTTGGGCGGGGGGGAATGACCAGAGTAACAAATATTTAAATGTTAGCCCTCAGTATCAACTTTCTACCTTCTCCGAGCAACACACACCAATAATCCTCAAAAGCCAGAAGTCCTCTTTGACTTCTACGTTTAAAAAGAATGACTTGAAAAAATGAATAAAGTGTTCTACCTTCACAAAAAAATAAAAGCTAAACAAATAAAAAAATAAAGACTATGGAACTAGAAAAAAAAAACAGTCAACTGTTTACGTCGAATGTTAAAATTCAGGAGCTCAAATGTTTTACAAAAATAATAATAATCCTGTTTTAGAACCTCTTGTTCAAAAGCAAAGTATTTTGAGCAATCAACCAAAATCGTTCATCTTCACTTTTTTCCCCCCTTTGATTTATTCCCCCCCCCCCCCCGTAGATGTAGTAGAACATTACAGGGCTTGTGATTCACTTTGCTAGTTTGTTGAGGTGGTGTTTACACAAGACAAAAGAACACATACCTTTAAAATTCAGACGGTTGCCAAATAAACAATTCTATAGCACAAAATACTTGGGTGGCAGGCAGTGGTGGGATTCAGCCAGTTTGCACCACTTTGGCAGAACCAGTAGCTAATTTTTTGTTGCCCAGAATGGACTTCCAGAAGTGGCATCCACACAGAGAACCGGTTGTTCACATATTTGAATCCCACCACTGGTGGTAGGTACCTACAGGCCAAGGAAATCTTTTAAACCAAGTGTTACAAGGTTAAGGGGGGGGGAATTAACATCTTTGCTAATGTTTAGTCCTGTTCAACGTTAATGGAATTGTTAATATGACTTATATAGGCCCACACAGGTTTTATTTTTGTGTCTTTAAAAGAAAAAAGAAGTCCAAAATATTTAAATTTTATGATCAAATATGCAGTCAGCAGCTGCTACTTTTTTTCTTTATATATTAAATTTCTCATAGGTCTTTTATTGTTCAAATAAAACTAAGCTCGTGTGACCTCCAGTACATATTAGACCATTCACTGTATGAAAGGGGGGGGGGAAGTTGGATTAAAAAAAAAATTGTGAATTTTTAATAAAACTAGAAAACCTGATATTTAGATAAGCCGTGTTTCATTCAGTGCTTTCCACAATGTTATGCGAGACTATCCAAAACAAATAGGTAAAAAAAAAGTGGAATTATTTTAGGGAATTTGCTATAGAGTTGTTTCTTAATCTTTGCAACTCTGATGTATGGACTTCAACTCCCAGAGTTCCTCAGTCAGCATGCTTTAAGATAGATGTATGGACTTCTACTCCCAGAATTCCCCAGCCAACATGCTTTAAGACAGGAGTCTTCAAACTTGGCCCTTTTATGACTTGTGGACTTCAACTCCTAGAATTCCTCAGCCAGGCACGCTGGCTGAGGAATTCTAGGAGTTGAAGTCCACAAGTCATAAAAGGGCCAAGTTTGAAGACCCCTGCTTTAAGATGTGTGGATTTCAACTCCCAGAATTCCCCAGTCAACTGATAATTAAATTCCATGCACCTAAAAGGTATTAAGTTTGAGAAATGCCGTTTTACATCATTGGTGCCCCTTCAAAATTCTGTAAGAATCTTTCAAGACAATTTAAAGCTGAGTTTGATTTTTTGCTCATTAAGTCATTTTCCACTCAGCTGGAATGTGGACATCCTTGTGCAATTTTGAAGGGAAACCTAACAAAATTCTTCTCTGATTACAACTGCAAATACTAATTAAAAATCAGCAGTTTCCACCTTCTGAAGGTGTTAAAGATATGAAATTAAATATGTTCCAGATTTCTAACAAGTGAGCCATTCCTGCAGTAAGATCTGGTGCAAGTGGGTTTCTTTGGCCAAAACTGTATTTGAGTGGCTATAGGTGCACCTTCAAAGGTAGGATTGGACTACTAGCGCCCTAAAGCAAAACTGAGCTCCATCTGTAGAAACTCAGTGGATGAGGCTGTGCTGATGGAAAACTTGAATAAATACAGGTATTCCTCAACTTACGACCACAACTGAGCCCCAAATTGCTAAGAGAGACATTTGCAAAGTGAGCTTTGCCCCATTTTACGACTTTGTTTGCCACAGTTGTTAAGTAAATCACTGGAGTTGTTAAGTTAGTGACACAGTTGTTAAGTGAATGTGGCTTCCCCACTGACTTTACTTGTCAGAAGGTCGCCAAAGGTGACCACATGATCCCAAGAAACTGAAATGGTAATAAATACATGCCAATTGCCAAGTGTTCTGAATTTTGATCACGTGAGCACGGGGATGCTACAATGGTCGTAACAGTGAAAAATGGTCATAAGTCACTTTTTTCAGTTCCGTTGTAACTTCAAACAGTCACTAAACAAACTGTTCTAAGTATTTGATCAAGACTTTCCATGGGACTTTAAAAAATCAAGAAGCAACCTAGAACTAAGGAGAAATTTCCTGACAGTTAGAACAATTGATCAGTGGAACAACCTGCCTCCAGAAGTAATGAATGCTCCAACACTAGAGGTTTTTAAGAAGAGACTAGACAGCCATTTGTCTGAAATGGCATAGGTTTCCCGCTTGAGCAGGGGGTTGGACTAGATGACCTCCAAGGTCCCTTCCAATATTATTATTAGTATTATTATTATTATTATTATTATTATTATTATTATTATTATTATTATTATTATTATTAATCATTGCATAGTCAGCCAGATGTTCAGACTGGATTTGGTATTTTTGTCTATCTATTGAGTCCTTACCAAGGACCTGGGATAGGCAGATGTGGATGCTGCTGCTGCTGCTGCTGCTGCTGCTGCTGCTGCTGCTGCTGCTGATGATGATGATGATGATTATTATTATTATTATTATTATTATTATTATTATTATTATTTGTACATGCATTTGGAAGTTATTTCTTCCTGGATCACAGGTTGCTCTTCCGTAGTGGAAGACTTTCACAGTCTGACAAATGCCACATCCCAATTAAGACATGGGCTACAGGGACCGTTTTCTACAGCAGATTGCTTCTGAGGACCCACAGCCCACTGACGTGCCAAATGGTGGGGTGGCAGAGGAATCGGCAAGGTCTTCAAAGATGGCACTGTGTGCCATGCAACTGGACTGGCCATATCGTGACTGCAAAAATCCAAACCTCTAAAACAGAGGTGGGGAACTATGGCCCCTTTATGACTTGTGGACCTGAGCCAGCATTTTGGGAGTTGAAGTCCACAAGTCATAAAAACGGGCGTCATTACCCACCCCTGCTCTAAAACATCTCTTTGCTACTCCCTAGCGGTGATCTGCATTTTTGCAGCCTAGAAACCATAGGTCTAAAAAAGAGAAGCCCAGATGGATCAGAATTTGTATCAAACTCTGCTCAACTCCATACAGGCCCCATACAACTTTGTTGGACAATATAACTGGTTCCTGGTTCCTGCCCAATAGTGTGTGTGTGAAACTGTGTCCCTTGCCTGGAGGTGGGGAAGGCAAAATAATTTGATATGGTAAAAATGATTGCCAGGCCTGGAAAAAGCCAGCATGCTTTTTGGTGCTTAGCACAGCAGCAGCCATTTTGTGCAAAAGCCATAATCCCCCCCACCCAACCCCGCCTTGGAAGCCATTTTATGGGACATTCCACAGCATCTCCCCAAATTCCTCAGCAAAGAAGTGCAAGTGTGCAATCAACATGTGCATGTACAAATCTCTATGTGCACGTCAGTCAATGCATACACTTCATTCCAGGTGCGCCCATGAGGGTGGTCCAATAGGCCAAGATAGTGGTGACCTATCAGCAAACTTTGCCCTTTCATGCATCTGGATTTTAAAAGGGGAGGAGCTTTGCATGTCTATTAAAAGGGGTGGGGCTTGGGTTACATGTAGTGACACCATCTTGTTTATATCAACCTCCTCTACGGATGTCTCTGTCGTTCCTCTCTGCTCAACACAGCCTCAGGGTTAATGTGTGTCTGTGACTATGTTTGTGTATCAATCCAGCAATCATGGTTACTCTTGGACTCTCCTAACCGCAGCAAAGGAGGTGATGATCTATCACAAATAACGAAAGGAAGGAATATAATGTCCTTTCTCACGGGCCGGGATGGCTGAGGAATTCTGGGAGTTGAAGTCCACAGGACTTAAAAGTTGCCAAGGTTGGGCACCCTTGGTTTATATATTTTTGGGACAGTTATTTTTCAGGGGGGGGGGGGTGCTTTGTATTTTTTTTTTTTTACTTTTTAGACAGTTGCCCAAAGTCATGAATTACGAATGAAGGCAAATAGTTTATGAATTGTTTAAATGGTCAAATAAATGAGGAAGGAGGTCCCCTTGGACATCGCAAGGAGCTTATTTCTGAATAAATCTGTCCCACATTTGTCTAAAAATGTTAATTGAATCGGAGAGCGATCCTATCCCATATACTTTGCCATAATATTTACTGCTTTTCTAGTTTGGTAAAAGAAAAGCATTACTCTTTGAGGGGCATGTAAAAATGCAAATTGTACCTGGATCAATATATTGACCTTGTTTTCCAGCAAGATCCATTCCACCCCCAATTGTGGACATAAGCCGAGGACTATATGGACTGTACACTCTCGCCTCCCCAACCTGTCTTGTTTTTCAAGAGATAAGATGTCCCAGTGCATTCTTATTCTTTCAGATTGTTTCAACTCCTGCTAAATTTGGAGTTCTGAGTTCAAGAATCTCCCAGTGGAGGATGGATGGAGATGTTTTGACATTTGACTCACAATTGGGAGAAGACACAATCAATAGGGCTGGGCCTGTTGTGTGACAGCAGCCATTATGTTTTTGATGGGAGGGAAAAAGATGCATCCTAAAGACCAATGAAGAAAGCCTCAGAGTCCTGTAAGCTTTTGATGTCCCAATCCATCTTGTTGGTTTAGTCTCTGATTTCCTCAATCCCAAATCTGCCCTTCAAACTTCTTTCTTTCCATACAGAATTATGGAATAACAGAGCTGGAAGGGACCTTGGAGGTCTTCTAGTCCAGTGGTTCTCAACCTTTTTAATGCCGCGACCCCAACCGGTCGTAAGTCGAGGACTAAACCGGTCATAAGTCGAGGACTAAACTGGTCATAAGTCGAGGACTAAACCGTCGTAAGTCGAGGACTACCCAACCGGTCGTAAGTCGAGGACTTTCCCTGCCCGGGAGCGCCGCGCATGCGGCCGAGGTGTAGCTGGCAAGCGGCAGAGACGGAGCAGGCCGACCACCAGCTGGCCCAGCCCAAGGGAGGTAGGGCACCCGCTGGAAAAGGGGGAAAAATGGCGGACAAAAAAAATGGCGGACAGCCTTGCTTGGCGACCCCCGTGAAATGGTCGATCGACCCCAAATGGGGTCCCAACCCACAGGTTGAGAACCACTGTTCTAGTCCAACCCCCTGCACAAGCAGGAGACCCTGTACCATTCGGAATGGCCTTCTTAATTTATTTCAGGTTTGTCCATGTGTCTCAGATTTGGGGAGATGCTGAATGATTCTGGACCAGTGAGGACCTTTGGTTATTTATTTATTTTTAAAAAGCCTTTATGACCTTTCAACTCAGACAATGGCTATTTGAAGCACTCTCTTTTCCCTGTCATTATCTACCGGACGCACCACAGCAGGGAGGCAGGGAATGCTACAGGTCCCCATCCCTAAGGAGGTCCATCTTGCGGGACCCAGAAGGGTCTTCTCCATGATTGCTTCCTCTTTGTGAAACATCAACTGTGCAGATAAGATTGACCCCTCCCCACCCTGACTCTCTTTCCCAAGGGCTGAAGATGTAATTCTGCCAATGAGTAGCTATGGAACCCATCAAGTGGCTTGTCAGATTGTTGTTGCTAAGGGGTTGGGGGGTTACTGGATTCTGTGTTGGGGTTTTATCTTTATAAGTTGCTCCTGGTCACTGAAAGCGAGTTGAACGGCCATGTACCTTTTCTAAACAAATAAATAAATCTGGGTAATCAACGCAAGATTAAAACTGAGCCGTTAACCAGCAATCCAGGTTTCAAATTTATGCAAGATGACCAGATGGAAACTCTACAGAACTTTTCTTTATTTTCTGCCCTTATTATTATTTTTACAAATAACTCAAGCCAGCTAACACATCCAACATATATGCAGTCCAAATAGCCTTAGGAACAAGGCTGCAGAGGGAAATAGGGATGACTTGACCATTCATAAACGTACCACAAACCTCGCAGAGGCGGCATACAGGTAGTCCTTGACTTACGACCACAATTGAGCCCAAAATTTATGTTGGTCAGCAAGACATTTCTTGTGAGTTTTGCCCCATTTTACAACCTTGCTTGCCACAGTTGTTAAGTGAATCACTACAATTGTTAAACTAGTAACACGGTTGTTAAGTGAATCTGGCTTCCCCATTGACTTTGTCAGGTTGCAAAAGGTGATCCCATGACCCCCAGGGCACTGCAGCCATCATAAATATGAACTAGTTGCCAAGCATCTGAATTTTGATCACATGACCGTGGGGATACAGCAATAGTGGTTAAGTGTGAAAAACGGACATAAGTCATTTTTTTCAGTGCCATAACTTTGAACAGTCATTAAATGAACTGTTGTAATTAACCAGTGGAACAGCTCGCCTCCAGAAATTGTGGGCGCTCAATCACTGGAGATTTTTAAGAAGAGGCCCAGCGGTTCTCAACCTGTGGGTCGGGACCCTATTTGGGGTCGATTGACCATTTCATGGGGGTCGCCAAGCAAGGCTGTCCGCCATTTTTTTTGTCCACCATTTTTTTCCCCTTTTCCGGCGGGTGGCTTACCTCCCTTGGGCTGGGCCAGCTGGTGGTCAGCCTGCTCCGTCTCTGCCGCTTGCCAGCTACGCCTCGGCCGGCGCAGGGGGCAGAACCACGCATGCACGGTGCTCCCGGGCAGGGAAAGTCCTCGACTTACGACCGGTTGGGTACTCCTCGACTTACGACCGGTTTAGTCCTCAACTTACGACCGGTTGGGGTCGCGGCATTAAAAAGGTTGAGAACCACTGCTAGACAGTCACTTGTCTGAGATGATATAGTTCTCCAGCTTGAACAGGGGGCTGAACTAGAAGACCTCCAAGTTCCCTTCCAGCTCTATTCTATTCTATTCTATTCTATTCTATTCTATTCTATTCTATTCTTATTTATTTATTTATTTATTTATTTATTTATTTATTTATTAATTTAATTTATACCCCGCCCTTCTCCTCATGGGACTCAGGGCGGCTAACAGCCTCATAAAAACTACAATACAAATACAATAATTAAAAGCCGAATTAAAAAGAAATATTTAAACAGGCCGATCATTAAAATTGTCCTTAAAAATCCCCTAAAAAGCCCCGCTAAAATTCTATTCTATTCTATGCCTTATTTTATTGCAACAAGGAAGTTGGAAGTCAAGGCCTTTTTTTTTTCTTTCCCCCTTTTCCACACTTCTCTTTTCCCCTTTCCCTTCCCTTTGCTCCCTACTATTTGCTTTTGTATGTTCATATTTTATAAATAAATAATAATGATAATAATAAAAAAAAGTATTAGGAGGCAGCGAGAAGCGCTGCATTTTATTCAAAGGCTGCAGCATCCACAGCAGGCGCGAGACCCGAGCAAGGCGGGCCCTGGAAACTCCGCCCACCGCCGTTTCCTCAGCGAGAGGCGCCGCCCTCGCCCCGCCCTCGCCCCGCCCAAACCGCCTCCTCCTCCTTCTGACGGGACAAGATGGCGGCGCCCTTAGCGGCGGAGTTGGAGCGTCTCCTCAACCCGCTGCCCCGCGCCCAGCCTGACCCTGAGGACGACCCCGAGGAGGGTGAGGGCTCGCCTGCGGGGCCGGTGCGGAAGCTCCCGAGCTGGGTTTCGCTTCTTGGACACTTAAAGGGGCGGTTGAGATGTTGGGGGTTGTGTTTCCACGTGTCTTTCCGACGTTGCCTGCAAAAGTCTCCTCTGTACACGTGTTGTGTGAGAGAGAGCTGGGGTGGGGCGCCTGTTTCGAACTCTGCTTCACCCTATATGCTGAAAACCCGTATCTTGGCCCTGGGAGGGATCGGTGCCTTCTCACGTGGGATTGAGCAAGGGATGGATAACTTGTGATGGTAGGAGAGGAGATGAGTACGTGTGAAAGGGGAGGAATTAGGAAAAAAATATGGGCTGGAACTATAGATTTTCCCCAGAGAACTATAGGGAGGGGGTAGTTGAAGGGGCGGAGATACACTCCTTCGGGAGAAAACGTTGCAATACACCTGTGTGCACGTCTGCATATGAGAAGGTGGGTCAGAGGAAAGTGAGAAACAGACTCTTCTGGCTTTCATTTTGCAGCTGTGATAAAAAAAAAAACCAGTTTAGTAACTAATGGGTGGAAAAGTCCTATGTTTATTTATTTAAATCTGTGTTTCTGAAACTTTTTGCTCTTAGATCCCCCTTCTGTTTGTAAAAAATTATGGAGGACCCTAAAAGAGCTTTTTGTTGTATGGGTTGTATTTATGCTAAACATATTAAAGGTTAAAATTGATGCATTTGTGGAATGTCTATTAAACCATGTAAAAATAACAAGATTAAACCATTAGCTGTTAACTTAAATGAAATATTTTTCATGAACAGCATTTTTAACAAATAAATGAGATGAGTGACATTGTTTTAAATACTTGCAAATAACTTCAATATCAGGCAAACAAATGTGATTTTGAAGACCCCTGAGAGGGTCTGAGTGATCCCCAGGAATTTTTGGACCATGCTTTAAGAAACACTGATTCAAATGATTCCTAAAAGTCAAAATGCACAGTGAAAAAATGGAACTGAAATTAATTAGAAAGAAGACTAAATTAATAGAATAGAATTGAATAGAGCTGGAAGGGACCTTGGAGGTCTTCTAGTCCAGCGCCCTGCTTGAGCAGGAGAATATATTTCAGACAAGTGGCTGTCTAGTCTCTTCTTTAAAATCTCCAATGATGGAGCACCCACGATTTCTGAAGGCAAGTGTTCCACTGACAACAGATAGAACAAGCCTTATTGGATTGACACTGGAGGTAGTGAAGTGGTGGGTAGCTTCTGCCATTTAGATCAAATATCAATAATAAAAGTAGAAGTCAAGAAATATGTTGGAGACTAGCACTTGGTAGAATAGCCATGAGGGTCTTGGAAAATATATTCAAATCCTGTGATGTGTCTATATACCGGTAGTATATAAAACAGGGTTCTTCAAACTTGAGCCCTTTTATGACTTGTGGACTTCAACTCCCAGAATTCCTCAGCCATTCTGGAAGTTGAAGTCCACAAGTCATAAAAGGGCCAAGTTTGAAGAGCCCTGATTTAGTGAATGGAACTAAGCAAAGGCACTGAAAAAAGTGACTTATGACCAATTTTCACATTTATGGCCCCATGATCATATGATCAGAATTTGGGTGCTTGACAACTGACGTGTATTAATGGCAGTTGCACGGTCCCAGGGTCATATGTTACAAATGATGATCGCATGTGTCATGTGTAACGCACTATGAAGCAGTATATAAGTCTTAAGTGCTATTGCTATTTGTAACCTTCCCAGCCAGCTTCTGACAAAGTCAATGGGGGAAGCCGGATTTGCTTAATGACTGTGATTCACTTAACAACTGCAGTGACTCACTTAACAGCCATGTTAGCAGCAGAAACTTTGGGCTCCATTGTGGTCGTACGTTGAGGACTATCAGTACTGCCATTGATAAGTAGCACAATCACAATTTCCTTGTGAGATGAACGGCAAACAAATTTAATAAATATTTGTTTATCATAACTTTGAACAGTCGCTGTATGAATGGTTGTACCTGTAATTTATTTAACACACTGTACCACTGCTATCCAAACCTCTTACTAATAAGGTATGAATCAAACATGGTAACTCACAAGTAGAAAGGACTATAAACTTTTATGTCAAGCTCAACTTCATGAGGGTGACCATGTGGGTTTTGAAGTAATACAGGTAGTATTGAGCCCAGAATTTATGTTGCTAAGTGAGAAATTTGTTAAGTGAACTTAACTTTTACGACCTTTCTTGCCACATTTGTTAAGTGAATCCCTGCAGTTGTTAAATTACTCACATGCTTGTTAAGTGAATCTGGCTTCCCCCGTGGACTTTGCTTGTCAGAAGGCTGCAAAAGATGGTCACATGATCCCGGGATACAGCAACCGTCATAAATATGAACCAGTTGTCAAACATCCCAATGTAAATCACATGACCATGGGGATGCTTCAACGGTCATAAGTGTGAAAAGTCATAAGTCAATTTTTTTCCAGTGATGTGGTATCTTTGAGTGGTCACTAAACAAACTGTTGTAAGTCAAGGACCATCTGTACTATGGAGTTGGCTTTTTATTGTGAGAAGGTCCTTGGTGTTCTCTGAGCTTGGTTGTTTCCTTGCAGACATTTCATCACCATACTAGATAACATCAGTTTGCAAACCCTTCTAGCACTGATGGTGTTACCTAGTTTGGTCATGAAACGTCTGCAAGAAAACAACCAAGCTCAGAGAGCATCAAGGACCCCATAATTATTCTCCTCCTCCTCCTCCTCCTCCTCCTCCTCCTCCTCCTCCTCCTCTTCTTCTTTACAAACCCCACTCCCTTCTAGCACTGATGATGTTACCTAGTTGGGTCATGAAATGTCTGCAAGAAAACAACCAAGCTCAGGGAGCACCATGGGCCCCTCGTTTCAACCCTGAACTATAAATATTCTCCTTTATTGTGAGAAAGTTTAATTTCCAACTTTCCACTCCAGTTTCCAGAAGACCTTGAGGTCTTCTGATGACTTAACATCCAACTATTAACCATCTTCAACTCTTAGCTTTTTCATGATCCGCAAGGTTGATTGGATGCTGCCACCTGGTGTGAAATGCTGGTCTTTGGATAGTGGGCAGATCCCTCAGTTCTGCAGTGTTTAATTGATGACTGATTAGATTAAAAGGTTCATTATTTCTAATTAGCAAATTGGGTAGCTGATTATCGAAGATACCTAGATATTACAAAGATAATATGAAAAATGGTTGGGTCAGGCCCTTTATTAGAAGAGACCTCTTCCCTCGGTTCTCATGAACAAGAATGACTCTTCTGAAATCATGCTGGCTGGGATGGATGTATGTATTGTCCCTTTTTAAAATGGCATTTTAATCATAGGCAGTTTTATGACAACTTATCTGGCATGATTGAAATTAATCAGCTGAGACTCCCCTGTTTGAGTGATATTCATACTTTACATCATCTGTGTCTGAACCAGTTAAGAGTCAGTAGCACTGCCTCTCCGAAGCAAATTCTTTCTCCAGTGGTTAAACACTTTAATATTAGATTGGAAAAGGCTGGTATGAATTCTTGAGAAGTGAGGGAGAAAAAAACCTGACATCAGGTCCAGCAGTCCAGATCAAGCCTTCAACCTTCAGAGCAATTTTCCAAAATTTTGGTAGAGGAAGGCTTTATTGCAGTGAGATGGGTAGCAAAACAAATTTAATAGTTTAATAAATTTATGTGGTGCAAATTGTGATATGAGTTCACAAGTCCATGATTTGCTTAATAAAAGTAATTAGCTGGGTTCGTGTAATATACTATATACAAGCCACAGAGTTAATAATAGAATAGAATAATGGAATGGATGGAATAGAATAGAATAGAATAGAATAGAATAGAACACGGGTGCCAGAGGCGGCACTCGGAACCCTCTCTGTGGGCACGCGCACCATCGCCCCAGTCCTAGGCCTTCAGCTGGGTTTTATAAAACCTTTTCACTTTAGGCTTTTATTTTAAATCCCCTTTTATTTAGGCTTTTATTTTAAATCCCCTTTTATTATTCACAGACCTGAGTCAATGTCCAAGGCAAACAAACACAGTTCACAGAAACTCAATCCTCAACACGAAGTTGCCTTTGGCAAACAGCACCTCCCACACTTTCCCAGTCAAGGCTTCCTAATGCCTTCTCCTTTGCCTTTGGAGCCACCCCATTGCATTCCTCTGTCCTACTCTCTTTTCTTGCCAGTGTTTTCGTGCATCCTGGATATCTCCTAGCTGTGATTCATCACTCAGACTCCCAGCACAGCTGTGTCTCAGCCTGAGCACGAGTAGAGGGGCCAGGCTCCTCGTCAGACTAAGTCTTGGAGCTTCTTAGAGCCTTCCTCTGACTGATGTCACTCCAGGCCCCTCCTCCTCCTCTGATTCCTCAGACTCAGTTGCTGGGTGCACTGGCTGGTGAGGAATCACAACATATAGCAGTGACATTTGGATATAAAGACAGGTGCCCATTATTGCTTGCTCTGCTGCATTTTGAAGCAGCTGTAGCTTCCAGATGTCCTTCAGAGGTGACCCTGAGTTCATACAGCATGCCTGGTAAACTGGTTGATGAGTTCAGGGGTCTCCAATCTTGGCCATTTAAAGACTTATGGACTTCAACTCCTAGAATTCCCCAGCCAGCAATGTTGGCTGGTTGAGGAATTCTGGATGTTGAAGTTCATAAGTCTTCAAGTTGTCAAGTTGGGAGACCTCTTCATTAGTTTGAGGCTTGATTGCTACCTTTGCATTTACCACACTCAGCTCGATAACCGAATTAACCTATTTTCTGGATTTATAAGGTAACTTACGACTTACGACCACAATAGGGCCCAATTTTTTTGTTGCTAAGTGAAACATTTGTTAAGTGAATTTTGTCCCAGTTTATGACCTTTTGTGCCACAATTGTTAAGTGAATCACTGCAGTTAATTAAGTTAGTGACACGGTTGTTCAGCGAATCTGGCTTCCCCATTGACTTTGCTTCTAAGAAGGTCACCAAAAGTGACCATCACATGACCCCGGGACACTGCAACAGTCATAAATAATGAGTCAGTTGCCCAGCATCCGCATTTTGATCACGTGACCATGGGGGGATGCTGCAACGGCCGTGTGAAAAACGGTTAAAAAAACCCCCTCTTTTCAGTGCCGTTGTAACTTTTGAACAGTCACTAAATGAACTGTTGTAAGTCGAGGACTATCTGTATTGCATCATAAAGTAACCAAAAGGGGTGTGAAGCTCAGCCAAATTGAACCTATGGCAAGGATCTTCAAACTTGGCCCTTTTATGACTTGTGGACTTCAATTCCTAGAATTCCTCAGCCAGGCACGCGTGCCTGGCTGAGGAATTCTGGGAGTTGAAGTCCACAAGTCATAAAAGGGCCAAGTTTGAAGACCCCTGACCTAGGGCGTCATGCTACAAGAGTCTTTTGAGAAAGAATGAAATGGAACCCAAAATAACCACCTCTTGGTTTTCCTTTCTACAGCTACTGCAGCCAAAGTGATTGACAAGTTTGACGAGGGAAACCTTGATGAAGATGTCCTTTCTGTTGGACAAATACGGAAAGGAATTGCCTCTCAGCTTTTGGACGCTGATAAGCGGTACCAGGGAAAGGCCACATCCCGCGAAGCCTTAGAAGAAGAGTTGTGGGGGTCAGCTGAGGTGTCAGGTGAGTTGTTTTCTGGCTTTATTTTCTAGCCAAAGTGCTGTGGTTTTGACAGCCGTGGCCAGGTGGCATCTACCTTGCAAAATTGTGGGTCCTCGGTACTCATCATGAATTGGTTCCAGGAGTTGCGATGAGTACCAAATACATTTTCCCCATAAGGCAGTGCTCCCCAACCTTTCCGAGTTGGCGGCCTGGAGGGAAAGGGAGGATCAGGGAAATGTACGTGCGCTTGTGCGAAACGGGTGCGCGCACAGCGGTGGCGCTAGCACCCGTGCGCATGCGCAAGTGGACCGCGTGAACTCATGACAACGCTAGTGGCAGTGCTGGTGCATGTGCAAACAGGCCACTAGCACCCACACACAGGCACAAGGGCCGCTAGCGCCCGCACACATGCGCCCGTGTGACGATGGCGGCCCCCACGCATCCACAAATGGGGCCACTAGCACCTACACGGTGGCAGTAGTGCAAGTGGGGGGGGATGTGCACGCACTTGCCAGCTATTCCCGTAGCCCGGTGGCCAACAGACCACAGACTGGTACCGGGCCGTGGCCCACAGGTTGGGACCCCTGCCATAAGGAATACCGGGAGTCAAAAGGCAGCCGACCCTGACAAGTTCTAGTTTGCACTTTGAGTACCAGACAAATGGTGACGATGAGTTACCAGGACAAAATGTTTGCATCAAAATGCACTGAGTGTCAAATTCGATGCGTTTCAAGGTACTTGAGTACCAAAGTGCCACTGTATTCGTGCTGTCCTGGCCCCAAAAATGTCAGGAATTTGTGTTGCATAAAGGAGCATGTAAGAAAATGATCCAGGATGATGATGATGATGATGATGATGATGATGATGATTTTTATTTTTATTTTTATTTTTATTTTTAATAATAATAGCTAAAGCAACTTTAGTTTATTGCTTTCAAAAAGTTAGTTAAAAGTTTTCTTGGGTGTGCTTTATATCCTTACTGGTGAGGGAAAAGCAACCTGATGGAGTGGTAGTAATTGGAAATTGCTGTACAGGTGGTCCTCGACTTAACAACCAACATTTCTGCTATTAAGCAAGGCAGTTGTTAAGTGAGTTTTGCCACTCTTTATGACCTTTTTTGGCCACAATTATGAAGTGAACCATGCAGTTGTTAAGCAAATCTGGCTTTCCTCGTTGACTTTGCTTGTCGGACACCATCTGGGAAGGTTACAAATGGTGAACCCATGACCCCTGCGTAGTACATTCTTATTCAGAGTGTCTTATGCAGGGGTCATGTGATCACGGTGATCACATGACCCCATTCTTATGCAGCATGTCCTGTGCAGAATGCTCACAAGATTTGGGATCTGCAAATCATAATTATATGAGGGTGAAGGTTCATTCTCCGAGGTTGTGGGTTGGTTTCCGAACGTTTCATTTACCAGGCTAGGTAACATCTTCAGCGGAGTTTAGGGCAGGGGTCTTCAAACTTGGCCCTTTTATGACTTGTGGACTTCAACTCCCAGAATTCCTCAGCCAGGCACGCGTGCCTGGCTGAGGAATTCTGTGAGTTGAAGTCCACAAGTCATAAAAGGACCAAGTTTGAAGACCCCTGGTTTAGGGGATGTCAGTACCACTGTTCTTCTATTTGTAAGGGCTTCAGGTGTGGGTGTGTTGAGTGAGGGTCTTGTGTGAGTCATCAGTGAGTCTTGTGATAGATCTTGTGATGGATAAGTTATATCAGGTCAGGGTCACTGGGAGTGAACTGCTGGTGGGGGGGGGCTTGCGTGTGTTGGTTGAAGGTTGTTGCCATCTCTGGTTGGCTGTGCGGTTGACTTGGATTCTTAGGGATTCGTAGGCTGGTTGTAGGTCAATCTGTCTGTTGATGGAATTGCGTGTGGAGTGCCAGGCTTTAATGAACTCACGAGCGTGGCGTGTGGTAGTCTGGCCGATGATTAATTTAGTGTTGCTCCAATCGAACTGATGCTGTTTGGTGTCGATGTGGGTAGAGATCCTAAGTATATACCGGTTGCCAAGTGCCCGAATTTTGATCATATGACCATGAGGATGCTGCAGTGGTCGTGAACACGAAAAACAGTCATAAGTCAATCAATTTATTATTACAGCCGAAGGTCAACACATAAATTAAACATTCAAATAAAACAAAACTGAACAGAACCAACACAAGAAGACATAGCAATATATTACCATTAATGATGTAATCAATGGGTGAGCAAGGTCTGCCTAGTTTTACAGACAGTATAAAAAAAAAACTAGCTAGCTTCAGAAAAACTGAATCATACTGACCTGACAATAAAAATACATTGACTATAGTCTAATGCTGGATAAAAACACCAGTCATAAGTCACTTTTTTCAGTGCTGTTGTTACTTCCAATGGCTACTAAACAAATGATTGTACCTCAGGGGCTACCTGTAAATTTCCTAAGCCACTTCTGAATCTTTATCTGGTTGTCCTGCATGTAAAAATGCTCCAGCCTCTCTTGAGTATCTCTGTCAAAGTCCATCTTTTTTACTCTCTACTAATGCTGAGAGGAAATAAATTCTCCCGAATGCTGCATTCCGCACTTGGGAGATGCTGCACCATAAGCATTAATTGCGTGATCTCAGTTCAGTGATGAAAGAGGTTTGACACAACGGCTTGGCTCATGGTTTAAAAACTTTTCTTTGCCAGGAAGAATGAAGTACAGGTGGTCCTTGACTTACGACCCAATTGATCCCAAAATTTCTGTTGCTAAGCGAAAACATTTCTTAATTTTACGGCCTTTTTTGACCCATTTGTTAAGCGAGTCACTGCTTACTCAATTAGTAACATGGTTGTTAAGTGAATCTGGCTTCCCCATTGAGTTTAGCAAGAGCACTTATATACAGGCTTCATAGTGCTTTACAGCCCTCTCTAAGCAGTTTACAGAGTCCCCAACAATCCTTATTTTACCGACTTTGGAAGGGTGGAAGGCTGAGTCAACCTTGAGCCAGTGAGATTCGAATTGCCAGAAAGGTGATCACATGACCTCGGGATAGTGCAATCGTCATAAATATGAATCGGTTGCCAAGCGTCTGAATTTTGGATCACGTGACCATGGGGATGCTGCAATGTGATCAAAATTCAGATGCTTGGCAACCGATTCATAAGATGACTTTGACAGAGATACTCAAGAGAGGCTGGAGCATTTTTACATGCAGAACAACCAGATAAAGATTCAGAAGTGGCTTAGGAGATTTACAGGTAGCCCTTGAGGTACAATCATTTGTTTAGTAGCCATTGGAAGTAACAACAGCACTGAAAAAAAGGTGACTTATGACTGTTTTTTGTGTTCACGACCACTGCTGCAACGGTCATAAGTGTGAAAAACAGTCATAAGTCCCTTTTTTCAGTGGCGTTGTAACTTTGAACAGTTCACTAAACGAACTGTTGTAAGTTGAGGACTACCTGTAACAAGCTATTCATAACGTAAACGACCTGGGTACACCTGCCGGCAACTCCTGTTTAGAGGGCCGTGGATGGTCCGACTGTGGGAATTATGGAGATTAGTGCCAAGTTGAGCGAAGGATGAGTGGCATCTTTGGCTGGCATCTGCAGGGATTAAATTTATTCTCTTCACTCCTGTCAGCTTTTGGAGATCTGCCAGTAACATCAGCCAGAGAAAATCCATGTTTGGCAGCACTTGAGCTCTGGATGCTAAATGTTGGGGGTCAAATAGGGAGCAGGAGGTGTACCCCATTTATGTCCAACTGGCTGGCATCTGGCATCCATTCTTTCAGAGCTGAAGTTTTATTCAGGATTGTTATGAACAGCGGGCAGCGTGAAATGATAACTGGTTCTACCCAGTCAGGCTGCTCTGTGTGTTTAAAGTGAGGCAGGGAAGTGTCTTGGAGCCCTTCATTACAATTCTCTCCTTAAATATTCAGGTTTAAAACAGTGTTTATCTTCCCAAGCTCTTTAATTTGAAAAATGTCTTCACTTGCTGCACGCCTTTCCTTGCTGCCTCATTTTATTAATGGCCTGACTTTTATGATATATTTGAGTTATTCCTTCGGTGTCGTAATATCTGTTGCATAACGGATGGTATGCAAACACTTTAAATAATAAAAGGATAACAGAGGCCTGTTTCTTATTGACATAAATTGACCATGTTATGATCTGAAGCAATAGCAGAGAGATTCTCTCCCTTGCCCTATTCTTTGATCAGTCACACCACGCGGGCAGTCTTGAATACAAATTACAAAGTTCCCTATTCTTTCCAGAGAATGGATTTTATTATGTCTGGTGCCCCGCCAGAAGTTTACACATTAAAAATCAAAAGTTTAAATCTGTAGTAGAGTCTATACAGCTAGTCCTCGACTTACAACAGTTCATTTAGTGACCGTTCAAAGCCACAACCGCACTGAAAAAAGTGACTTATGAACATTTTTCACACTTAATGACCGTTGCAGCACCCCCTGGTCAAGTGATTTACATTCGGACGTTTGACAACTGCTTCATATTTATGACGGTTGCAGTGTCCCCCAGGTCCACGTGATCCCCTTTTGCGACCTTCTGACAAAGCAAAGTCAATGGGGAAGACCCAGAGTCGCCAACAACCATGTTACTTAAGAATGGCAGTGATTCACTTAACAAATGTAGCAACAAACATCACAAAATGGAACAAAACTCACAACAAATTTCTCACTTAGCCACATAAATTCTGGGCTCAATTGTGGTCATAAGTCGAGGACTACCTGTATAGATTTTCCTCAGAAATTACAAGTAACCCTCGAGTTACAATGTAATGGAACCTGCCCAATATGGTCTTAATGGTCGTAATATGGTCATGATGGTCGTAAAGTGGATGACCCATGTGACCAACCTGATTTTATATCCTTTTGTGGTAGTCATTAAGGGAACTTGGCAGTCACTAAGTGAACCAATGGTTGGCTTTGGGCTGCTTTTGCTAAAAACCAGAAATAAAGCCATTGTAAAATGCAGTCACGTGACTGTGGGATGCTACAAATGGGCATAATGAGGCCTGGATGACAAGTCCTTGAAGTCTGGTCCTATGATCAGGGAGTGGTGGCTGTTGGGAGTTTGGAACTGGATTATAAATATTCCCAGGAAGGTCCATTGTAGTTTGAATGGTTGCTAAGTGACCAGTCATAAGTCAAGGACGATTTATTTATGAGCTGGTCCTTCTTTTCAGCCAAGTCCTTGGGTATTTTAATTGCCACATTCAGTGGGCACCTTGAGGTGGTTTGGAGGTTCTGGCACAGGGGTGTCAAACTCAATTTCACTGAGGGCTGCATCAGCATTGCGGTTGCCCTGGGGGGGGCGGGTGGGTGTGGCCAGAGTGGGTGCAGCCTACTGGGTGGGCGTGAATGGAGTGGGTGTAGCTACTGGGTGGGCGTGGCCAATTCTACATCATTCGCGTCAAGGGTGCCTATGGGGGCCTGGGCAGGAGTGGGACAGATCTGAGGGTCTCTGGCAGAAGGGGGTGGGACTGGGGCAAGTGTCAAGGCATGGTCCACCGGGGCAAGTGCCAAGATGGCCACCACAAAATTGTACATTAGCTCCCGGCCGGCCTGGGCCAGGGCCAAGGCAGAGGGGGCCGTTCCCTCACTGTTTCCAGGATGACTTCGCGGGCCACATGAAACCAGTTCGCGGGCCGCATCCGGCCCCCGGGCCTTGTGTTTGACATGTCTGTTCTAGCAGAAGAGCATAGCTATTGACCG
Source organism: Protobothrops mucrosquamatus (assembly GCF_001527695.2). NCBI lineage: Eukaryota > Metazoa > Chordata > Lepidosauria > Squamata > Viperidae > Protobothrops > Protobothrops mucrosquamatus. The sequence goes on along the minus strand of NW_015389476.1, from coordinate 47,639 downwards.
AAGATTGGTACACTTCTCAGCGCGATGGCTCAGTGGGTAAACACGCTGAGCCTGTCAGCTGGAAAGCTGTCAGCCTGGGTTTGAGACCCAAGCGCCATGCGATGGGGTGAACCCAGTGATGAGATTCAGCCAGTTTGCACCAGTTCGGTAGAACCAGTAGCTAAATTTTGTTGAGTCCGGAGAACTGGCTGAATCCATACTGCTTCTGGAAGTCCATTCTAGACCTCGGAGGCCTGGAGGAGGTCTTCCAGGCCTAGAACGGCCTGCCAGAAGTGCATTGATGTCACTTCCGGAAGTCCGTTCTAGGCCTCGGAGGCCTGGAGGAGGCCTCCCAGGCCTAGAACAGCCCACAGGAAGTGCTTGGATGTCACTTCCGGAAGTCCGTTCTAGGCCTCGGAGGCCTGGAGGAGGCCTCCCAGGCCTAGAACAGCCCACAGGAAGTGCATGGATGTCACTTCCGGAAGTCTGTTCTAGGCCTCGGAGGCCTGGAGGAGGCCTCCCAGGCCTAGAACAGCCCACAGGAAGTGCATGGATGTCACTTCTGGAAGTCCATTCTAGGCCTCGGAGGCCCAGGCCTGCATCCAGGCAGAGAACCGGATGTTCAGGTATTTGAATCCCACTACTGGGTGAACCCGTCCTCAGCTCCTGCTAACCTAGCAGTTTGAAAGCATGAAAATGTGAGTAGATAAATAGGTACCACTCCAGTGGGAAAGTAACAGCGTTCTGTGCACCTTTGGCGTATGACCATGGCAATGTCTTTGGACAATGCTGGCTCCCTTGACTAAGAAATGGAAATGAGCATTTCCGCGCCCTCAAGACCTGGTTATTTCAGCGGGCAGGACTGGCCTAGGGGTATTTTAAATTGGTTTTAATCAAATTTTTAGTAGAAGCGGCCAAATTTGAATATTTATTTTTAATCATTTTTAAATTTTGTATTGTATTGTATCATTGTTTTAAACTGGCTGTAAGCCGCCCTGAGTCCTCCGGGAGAAGGGCGGGGTAT
>NW_015389476.1:26929-46393 GCF_001527695.2 Protobothrops mucrosquamatus | reverse complement strand
GGGCAGGACTGGCCTAGGGGTATTTTAAATTGGTTTTAATCAAATTTTTAGTAGAAGCGGCCAAATTTGAATATTTATTTTTAATCATTTTTAAATTTTGTATTGTATTGTATCATTGTTTTAAACTGGCTGTAAGCCGCCCTGAGTCCTCCGGGAGAAGGGCGGGGTATAAATTTAATAAAATCAAAATCAAAATCAAGCAGCACCCCTTAGAGTCGGATACGACTGGACAGGGGAAACCTTTATCAGTGGGGAAGCTTGCTATCAGAAGGAACAGGAGCCACATCAGACTGGCGGGAAAGAAATTGGCAGCCCATTTTTTATACTGACGGATCTCGGTGGAACTGTATCTTTCTCATGTACAACACCTCCTCTCTTTATAAAGACGTGGATAAGGGAACGTGATCACCTTGCAATGCTCACCCATTATCTCATTATTTAATGGGAAAGGCTGTCAGCTAATCAATGGGTCTGATAATCAGTCCAGCTCCTGCTGTGGATAAGTGTGAGTTTGAGATTTTAATCGGCTGGAGATTTTCCAGTTGTCCCTTTGGGCCAAAAACCGTGAGGTTGGTACTCCACATGCCTCGTAATGTGGAAAATGCAAGAAGTGATGCTTTGGGGAAGAGATGTGTAGAATGTACATATAATTTCTGTGAATTTTAATAGCCCAAAATTTCCAGATGGTATTGAGTTGTATGATGCATTAGGTTTATTGAGATTTCTGTGCTCTGTTGACATTGTAAGGGAAGAAACGTGTATAACTTTTGAGATAGGGGTTACGGCAATTTTACAAAAAAGTTAGTTATGCAGGCAAGAATCTGCTGGGAGATTTCTGTTGGGGAATCCTGGCTGTTGTTATCTTTATTTGCATATGATCCTGGAGTTGAGATGTAAAATACTCACCTGTTCTACGTACAGATAGTCCTTGACTTACAACCTTTTGAAAAGGTTGTGTGGGCTAAGCCTTTTTCAGCAAATCATATCTCCTTCTAGTAACCTTTCCTGGGTTCAGAAACCGGTGCCTTTTTTGTGTTTTAATATACAGGTAGTCTTTGACTTAACAACGGTTCATTTAGTGTCCGTTCTAAGTTACAGCGGAACTGAAAAAAGTGACTTACGTTTATTTTTCACACTTAAGACATTGCAGCATCCCCATCATTATATGATCAAAATTCGGACGCTTGGCAACTGACTTATATTTATGACCGTTGCGGCGTCCCGGACTCACGTGATCCCCTTTTGCGATCTTCTGACAAGCAAAGTCAATGGGGAAGCCAGATTCACTTAACAACCGTGCTACTAACTCAACAACTGCAATGCTACACTTAACAAGTGTGGCAAGAAAGGTTGTAAAATGGGCTAAAATTTACTTAACAAATGTCTCACTTAGCAACATAAATTTTGGGCTCCATTGTGGTCATACATCAAGGATTGTCTGCACACGTGTGTACACATTTATTCACTTAGCTCATGAAATGTTAGGGGGGGGGGAAACCTATTGATGTCACTAGAATCTTTATAAAGTGCATCTAATCTCTTTGGAGATTAGATAATTGGGGAGCTAGTTCATCCTGCAATTCGCGTGTAGGTTATAAAATAAAGAAAAGAGTTATAAATACTCTGACTGGTTACTTTCTGGCTTCTTAAAAATCAAATTCTTGGTCAAGAATTACGTTGCAGGTTACGAGTAGTTGCAACTGTAAGTCCGACTTCCACCCATCTTTTTTTTTATATATAATATTTTATTGGTTTTCCAGTTTTACATTTGAGTATTTGGAAGGCAACGTGGTGATTGGGTTAATCAATAGTTCAATAACAAAATCATTAATACATATCTCTGGTTACATCATCACATGTTTCTTCTCTGTTTCCCTTAACATTTGCTATATCGTATTTAAGATAGTAAATTTCTACTTGTATCAAACTCAGTGAAAACTTCATTATCACATTTATCAATACATTTTTTTGCTTATACATATCTTAATAGATCTTCATAAACAATCCATATCCTGTTATTAAGTTTTACCTAATTTTTAGTTTTTAATTACAGTACTCCAATTTAATCTTTAATATCCATAGTATTTGACTTTCGGGTAACCCAAATTTCCTTTGTCTCACTTCATAAAAATTATAATGTCTAAAATATACCTATTACTTATTTAAATATATTCTTATTCTATTTTGTAAACTTCCACTCATCTTAATCATGGTGCTTTCTAATTGGTAGATGAAGAAACGTCAGGTGAGGAGACAGATGAAAGCGACCTTGACAGTGAAATTCTGGCTGAAGATGAGAGCCCAGAATCAGAGGAGGAAGAGGAAGAAGAGGAGGAAGAGGCAGCCAGTGATGCTGAAGAAGAGAAAAAATTGTCCAACAAGCTGAAAAAACCAGCCTTCAGTTTCCAGGCCATTGATGACTTTGAGAAATTTGCCGAAGGGATGGATGAGCTTGGAAGCGAGGAAGAAGAAGAAGCCAGCTCAGGAGAAGACCAGGAAGGTGGAAGTGACTCACAGGAAAGCGCGAAGGAGGGTGAGGAGGAAATGGAAGAGGTCAACAGGGATCCAGAAGTTGGAATCCTCTTGACTCACTCGCAAGGCAAAGCAGCTGAAGAAGTGGCGAAGGGAAAAGCCGTGAAGAACCAAATAGGTGAGTAGGAGGGTCTCTTTTGTTTTTAGGTGAGGTCTTCGTGGTCTCCTGGGTTGAGAGTCAATAGAGACCCCTTTTCAAGGTAGCAGTGATGGGACATGTACTTTGGTGATGGGACATGTACTTTGTGTGTAGACAACAACAACAATAAAGTTGGAAGGATCCTTGGAGGTCATCTAGCCCAACCCCCTGCTCAGGCAGGAAATCCTATACCAGTGGTGGCAAACCTATGGCACGGGTGCCAGAGGCGGCACTCAGAGCCCTCCCTGTGGGCATGCGCACCATCACTGGGTTTTATAAAACCTTTTCGCTTTAGGCCTCTGCTGCCATGTACAAAAAAAAAAAAGGTTCAATCAATCAGTCAATTTCAACTTCTCGCGGGGGAAAAAAAGATCTTGCAAAGTTGGAATTGATTGATTGAACTTTTTAGTCCCACCCAGTCTGCCGTTACCACCCAATGGGCCACACCCACCCAGCACCCGACGATGCATAAGTGGGTTTTGGATTGCAGTTTGGGCACTTCGTCTCTAAAAGGTTTGCCATCACTGTCCTATACCATTTCAGACAAATGGCTGTCCAGTCTCTTCTTAAAAACTTCCAGTGTTGGAGTATTCACCGCTTCTGGAGGCAGGTTGTTCCACTGATTGATTGTTCTCACTGTCAGGAAATTTCTCCTTAGTTCTAGGTTGCTCCTCTCCTTGATTAGTTTCCATCCGTTGCTTCTTGTCCTGCCTTCAGGCGCTTTAGAGGATAGCTTGACTCCCTCTTCTTTGGGGCAGCCCCTGAGATATTGGAACACTGCTATGATGTCCCCCCTCGTCCTTCTCTTCATTAAACTAGACATACCCAATTCCACCAACCGTTCCTTATATGTTTTAGCCTCCAGTCCCCTAATCATCTTTGTTGCTCTTCTCTGTACTCTTTCTAGAGTCTCAACATCTTTTTTACATCATAGTGACCAAAACTGGATGCAGTATTCCAAGTGTGGCCTTACCAAGGCATTGTGAAGTGGTATTAACACTTCACGTGATCTTGACTCTATCCCTCTGTTAATGCACTGCATTGGCTTTTTTGGCAGCTGCAGCACACGGCTGGCTCATGTTTAAGTGTTGCCCACTAGGACTCCGAGAAATAGTACTTCCCCCCTCTTCTCCCCTCTTCTGTGTGGCAACTCAGAACGAAAAAAATGGATTCAGCCAGGTTTGNAAACCCGTTCCTTTCCGTGATGAGTCTGCTCTATTTAAAATTACAGCTACAACAAATGAATAAAGTTTTGTGTTTTTCTCTCCCCCCTCATCCTCTCTTTCTTTATTTCTCCCAAAGCCCTGTGGGATCAGCTCCTGGAAAGCCGAATCAAGCTGCAGAAGGCTCTCTTAATAGCCAACCAAATTCCACAGCCAGATACCTTCTCTGAGTTCAAGAAGAGAGGCGGACAGGAATTTTCTAACGTGCTCAAGAACAGTAAGGATCTATCTTGTGATTATGTGTTTTAATATTATTGACAATATCGATAATATGTTATGGGTTTCCTTATGTTGCTATTGGCGTTTTACATAATAAAGAAAAAAGAAAAAAATGGGGGCCACAGTCATCTCTGTGTATTGATTACACAAATTAAACATCCATTCCTAGGTCTGCTTATTCTATACAATTGGTCTAGTGCAGTGATGGTGAACCTTTTAGAGACCGAGTGCCCAAAAACTGGCTCCACCCCGAACCCCGCACGCCCGAAGGGCCACTCACCACCTCCACAGCCCACCGCAGATCGCCCTGGCGGCCCAGCAGCACCATGGCAGCCATGCTCGCCGCCTGCACCCCACAGCATCAACTGCGCACGACAGGGCACGAGGGCGGAGTCTTGTTCCTGCTGCTCGGCTGCCATGTCCTTGGCTGTGCTGCTCCGCGCGGGCCGCACTCGGGGGCGACTCTCCAGGGGGGCTGCTGGTGAGGGGGGCACAGGGGGAGGCGGGGCTGGGGTGACGGCGCGCATACCCACATAGAGGGCTCTGAGTGCTGCCTCTGGCACGCATGCCATAGGTTCACCACCACTGGTCTCGTGGTTAAGGTACTAGGCCAAGGGTGTCAAACTGCTGGCCCATGGGCCAGATGCGTCATCCGGAAGCCGCACCCACCCCATTGCCGGCAATGGCAAAACCGTCCCAATACGTTGCGCGACGTCATGTGACGTCGCGAGCTTGACATGTCTGTACTAGGCTAAAAAGTAGAAGACTGTGAGTTCCGGTTCCTCCTCAGTTGTAAAAGTTAGCTGCATGGTTTTGGGCCAGTCACTGTCTCAGCCCAACCCACCTCACAGGGTTGTCGTTGTGCAGAGAACAGGAAGAGGAAGGTGTGTTGGAAGTGTTCGCCGCTTTGACTCATTTGTATAAGTAATAAAGGCGGGGTATAAATTAACAAAAATAAATAATTTAATTAACAAGAGACGCTGTAAATGGGTGTAGAATCACACTTATCTCCATTAGGAAACCTGCTTGTCCACCTTTCCAGGTATTTTTAATCTGATATTTCTTTAGAAACCGATTCTACTTTTTAAGGTCTTGCCTTTGATTTTTGCCTCTTCTCACCAATTGCTGGCTGAATTGTCTACTGAGAAAACTCTTGTTGATTTGTTTGTGATTCAAGTGGGTAATCGAGAGTTAAGCAGTCAGTTGTGGAGAGGGGAGAAAGGAACAATAATGGGGTGGTATAAGAGAATCGTAAAGCTGGACATACCGATAAGTACAATTGTCCTCGACTTATGACTGGTCACTTAGCGACCATTTGAAGTTACGACTGACCCCAGAAAGTGGACTTCGAAGTTTTGATAGTTGGGCCCCCTCTGCAGTCACATAATTGAGCTTGATTATATTTTTCTTGTGTTCTTTTTGTTGCACTTGCATTTTGGTCTGTGACCGCAAAATAAAATATATATATACATAATTGAGCTTCAGTGTAAGGACCCATCTCAGCTAACCACCCAAGAAAGCAGAACTCTTGAAACGGGCATTGTCTCAAAAGGAAACTTTTATTAGGGGTCAGTGACAGTAGGGAAGTCAAGGCGAGATCTGGGGAAAATCCCGCTTGAACGATATAATTAAATCAGCAATATTCCTTCCCCCACCAAAGTCATAATATAATGTCCATTTGAAATCCAGCCAATCCATAGGTGGCACAATGAGCTGGTAATTGGCACAGTTGGTGCACATCTCAAGGTCTTCTCCAGCTTTCCTACCGTCTCCCTGATAAGGGAGACACATTCCTTTCTCAAGTGGATAGAGGTGGAAGAAGGAAAGCAGAAAGTTATCCCAAGTGAAAGCAAAACATTTTCCCTCCCCCCAACTAAATGGCAGGCCCCAAAGCAAAGCAAGAGAATAGACAGATGGAAGGGAGACAATAAGGATTTGGGGACCTGACATTTAGGCACTTAGCAACCAACTAGCACAGTGATGGCGAACCTTTTAGAGACCGAGTGCCCAAACTGCAACCCAAAACCCACTTATGTATCGTTGGGTGCCAGGTGGGCGTGGCCCATTGGGTGGGCGTAGCCCATTGGGTGGGTGTGGCTGCGTTGGTAACGGCAGACTGGGTGGGACTAAAAAGTTCAATCCCCAATTTTGCAAGATTTTCTTTTCCCGCAAGAAGTTGAAATTGACTGATTGATTGAACCTTTTTTTTTTTGCACACGGCGGTGCAGACCTAAAGCAAAACCCAGCTGAAGGCCTAGGACTGGGGTGACGGCCCGCGTGCCCACAGAGAGGGCTCTGAGTGCCGCCTCTGGCACCCGTGCCATAGGTTCGCCACCACTGAACTAGCATTTACAGCCGTTTGCAGCATCCCACGGTCACGTGATCACATTTTATGACAGTTTGCTGAAAACCAGCCTTTCTGGGTTTTGGCAAAACCACACCCATTGTGAATCATTGGTTTGCTTAACCCACCGTAGCTTTCACTTAATGACTGTCAGAAAAACAACAACATGCCTAACCTGTTTTATGACCCATCGTGACATACAACTGGAATGGGCAGGCTCCATTTGTATGTCAAGGATTACCTTTCTTCCAAATCAGATAAGCTTTTGAGTTTTCCAGAAAGTTTATTGTCAGTCCAGGTAGATCTTTCCATGACATGTCTGGCTTATGGTAGAATTTGGTTTGATGTCAAGGCAACTAGATTTCATGATTTTTTTGGGGGTGACAGATTGTGATGTTAATTCACTCCATTCATGCAGGTAAGTTCTTGACTTATGACCACAATTGAACCCAAAATTTCTGTTGCTAAGCAAGACAGTTGTTAAGTGAGTTTTGCCCCATTTTACGACCTTTCTGGCCACCGTTGTTAAGTGAATCACTGCAGTTGTTAAATTGATAATACGGTCATTAAGTAAATCCGGCTTCCGCATTGTCTTTGCTCATCAGAAGGTCTCCAAAGGGGATCACATGACCCTGGGACACTGCAACTCTCATAAATACGAGTCAGTTGCCAAGGGTCTGCATTTTGATCACGTGACCATGGGGATGCTACAATGGTTGTAAGTGTCAAGATAATAATTTAACAGCTAACCAGCTTGTATAATGTGAGGTGTATGATGTAATGATGGGAATGACTCAGCAGGGTCTGTGTCCCTTTAAGAGCAAGCAGGGTCTGTATCCCTTTAAGAGCTTTGTATAAAAGGGAAGACTCTGCAGATTGTGTTCTCTCTTCTGTTTCCTGCTGTAACTGCTGTGTGTTGGAGATGGCTGTATTAACACATGTATAGTATATTGTCCCTGGTGTATGATATTGTAGATAGTGTATGATAAACCACCATTTAATATAGATCACTGTTTACTGTGTTTACTCCTGGGTTATCTCAGCGCAATAAGACTGTGCATGCTCTAACAGTAAGTGTGAAAAGCAGTCATAAGTCACTTTTTTCAGTGCCGTCGTAACATCAAACGGTCGCTAAGCGAATGGTTGCAAGTCGAGGACTATCTGTAACTGAAACAGTGTCTTCAGTGTTTGTTTTGTGCTTCAGGTGACATGTTTTGTGCTGCACAGCTTGCTGCTTCTTTAAACCAAGCCTTCCCCCCCTCCCACCCTTTTTGGTTTAAAAGGCAAAGTCCTAGCAACAGTAAGCCTGACCTTTTAGTAAAACGTATGCTATTAACGCATTTAATGAGATGCATTACAAACGACAGCAAACGACGTGTTTCATTACTAGTCCAAAAACTGTGATATCGTTAAGACCTTTAACAGAAACAATGGTTGACATTTCGATATTTCCCATAAGCAAAACTCGGTTATGTACATGGAGTTTAATATATAAAAGAGGTAAAAATTCAAACATGGGACTTTAAATAAAAAAAAAAAAAGCTTTGCCTGGGTGATAAAAGAACATCCTGCACTTGACCACGGCTTCTGTTGATGGTATCTTCAGCTAGTAAGTGCTAAATATTTACAGGATTTAGAAATAAAACCCTGACTGGTTTAAACATCTGTTGGGACCTGAGATAGTTCAGTGTTGCAAACATAGATCTCCCATCACAGGCAGTGTTTGTCTTCTAGTTAATAGCCCTCAGAACAATGCACAGTAAAAACACAAATAAAACCCAAATCTGTATAAATCAAAGCAAAAAGGAGCATAATAAAGCAGTCAGTTAAACGGCAGTGGCTAAAACAGGAAGTTTTACCATAGAAAGTATTACAGAAATAAGACTACATTTAAAATAGCTCACAGCTATGGAAATATAGAGGACTAAAAGGCCTGAGAAAAACAAAAAGCAAAACATTATTATTTACATTTGATGAATTTCACAGAGGGCGGACAGAGGAAAAAATAGGGAAGAGGGAAGAGGTTAGAAGAGTGAAAAAGAAAATAAAAGCAAGCATAGTAAAGTTTGCTATAAAATTTCAAAATAACAGTGATTAAAATTCTGTCTTCAGGTAGTCTTTGATTTAGGACTGTAATTGAGCCTGATAATTGCAGTCATAAGCCCTGACGGTCGTAAAGAGGGTCATCATGAGCAGGGGGTTGGACTAGATGACCTCCAAGGTCCCTTCCAACTTTTTTTATTATTATTATTATTATTATTATTATTATTATTATTATTATTATTATTATTATTATTATTATTAGTGACTAACCTGATTATGCAATCTTTTTTTTTGCCATGGTTGCTAAGTGAATATTGGGGTTGTTAAGCAAAGACATGCTGGGTTTTGGCAAAAACGTAAATTGCAGTCACATGACCACAGGATGCTGCAAACAGCCATAAATCCAGGCCAATTGCCAACCAGCCAAAATGTCATGTGACCGGGTAGGAGGACAGTCACTGAAACTTTGGAATGTTGTAAAGTATCTTTTGGGGGACGGTCTGTTGAATCGTTGCTAAGCGACTGGTGGCTTACCTGTATTAAAATCAAATTCAAATCAGTTCGAAAGTTTGAAGGGATTAAAATAAGTCCATCTTAAAATTAGATTGTTGTACAATAATTAACTGTGGCGAATATTAGCAATATTAGCAAAATCTAAAACATACAATAATTTGTTCCTAATCTAGAACCAAGTTGGAAAAATCATTAAAAGTTAAATATTAAAACCTTAAATTATAGAAAATAAAAAACCTTGAATGTGGCAGTTTTTACAATTGTAATCCAAAAACGATTTGCACATTGAATTAAACAATATATCCAAATTGCTTTTCAAATAGTTTTGACATCAGCCTATTACTCCTCTAACTTATTTGCCATCCTGCAGACAGGGTTGTTTGTAATTTCTAACGGAAGACCTAAAGTAGCTGTTTCTATGTACAGAGCCAGTTCTATGTAGTTTGAAGGAATAGGAGGTTTAATAATAATTAATAAGAAAATAACAAGTTGAAAAGAGAAATCTACTTTTCAGTTTGTTTTATCCTTTAATAAATTATTTTCCAAAATTGCTGAACTTTGCAACACTGCCACCAGAAATGAAAAAAATAAATAAATGCTCCTTAATTTCTGACATTTTTAGAAAATGAATTGTCTATTTTCATAATCAATATTGATTTAGACCAACAATACAAATTCTCTTACTAGATTTCTCTAAGTGTAATATTTATTGTGAATTTGCCATTTTGCCATTGATAACCCATTGTTGACTTTCAGTGTTTTATTTAAATTCTGCATCTATTTAATCATACAGTATTTTACTTCTTCACTTTCTGAACCACACTTTATTAGCAGCATATAAATAAGCCCCAATAAGTTATCTACATTTTCTGTGATAAATGTTTCAAATTCAATCAGATCTCTTAGAATATCACTTTGTTTTCATAATTAATTTTGAACTATACAACTATTGTAGATACTGAAACATATTTGGTTCTCGCTATTTTAAAGAGAGACTCTTGAAGGATTGCATCTTTCTCTGATTAATAATTGTCTTGCAACCTACATGAATTATTGTCTCTTCACTAATCTGTTTTTTATACAGTCTTCTTCATGCAAATAAATATCAAGATAAAAGATGATAAATATGGAGCTAATTCTTTTTTTTTAGTTATCCTTTGCTTTCAAAATGCTACTTGTTGAGTAATTTCTGAATTCTTCTAAAAAAATTTTTTTGAAACGTTAATTGCATCAGAGACATTTATGAAAATCACCCAAAAGTCCTATTTCTTCCATAGAAGCAGTTCAACCATAAAATACTATAATCTTATCTATCTCAAAGTTCAGCAACTTGCTTCGTAGTACAGTTTAAAATTCGATGCTGCTTCCAACTCTTATAAAAATCTTGATCTTTAACGTCAGATATTTTATTAAACCATATAAAATGGAATGATAGTGACATGTTGAGTAGTGCAATTGGAACAAATGTTATAAGTGTGTCTTAAAAATCGGGGAGAGGAAGGCATAAATGCCGTGACAGTATTGAAAAATGGTGAGACTGGGTGTAGATGACATAATGAAAAAAAAATATTAAAACATAGATGCAATCTGCTTATAGCCGCTCAACTTGTTTAATTAGCATTATTGTTCCCCCATCCAAAGCCAAAGTGAATGCACAGGGATTCGTTTAAGTGTGCCTGGGAGACTTTTAGCAGCATTTAGGTGGAAAGTGCACAAGAGGGGACAGTCTGTAAAATCTGGAAGTACAAAAGTGCAGGATTTATGGCAGGCAGGTGGCTGAGGAACCAAATTTTGCTCCTCAGTGCTTTATTAAGAAATGTTTAAAGGGGAGTTTATTGAATGTTGTATATTATTGTGTATTTTATGTGTGTGTGTGTGTGTGTAGATAGAGAGATAGATAGATAGATAGATAGATAGATAGATAGATAGATAGATAGATAGATAGACAGACAGACAGACAGACAGACAGACAGACAGACAGACAAGATAGACAGACAGACAGACAGACAGACAGACAGACAGACAGAGACAAGATAGATAGATAGATAGATAGATAAATAGATAGACAGACAGACAGACAGATAGAGACAGACAAGATAGATAGATAGATAGATAGATAGATAGATAGATAGATAGATAGATAGATAGATAGATAGATAGATAGATAGTGTTATATATTATTGTATATTGTATATCAGAGGTTCCCAACCGTAGCAGCTTTGTGGACCAACTCCCAGAATGGCTGGGAATTCTGGGAGTTGAAGTCCACACGTCTTAAAGTCGCCACGGTTGAGAAAGGCTGTTGTATATCATTGCTGATTTAGAGTAGGGGTTTTCTAACATTTTTAGGCTGTGGAACCTCTTGGTTGAAAATAATTCCTGGGATCCTTGATCGAACTCTAGTGATGGAAAACGGGCTGAGTTTACATTTTAATATCGTAAGCTCCAACACTGGAAGTTTTTAAGAAGAGATTGGACAGCCATTTGTCTGAAATGGTCTGAGCAGGGGGTTGGACTAGATGACCTCCAATTATTAAGCCATTCAGAGTTACTGTTTGGCAAGATGGGTAGCTAATACATTTTAAAAATAAATAAATGTGTCTCATGGAATCCCATCAGGTTTTTGTGGAACTATAATATAAGGGACACCATCTCCTTGGCTTAGGGAAAATGTGTGATAAAATTTGTATGTGTGGAATATTTTACACAATTGTATGCAGGTAGTCCTCGACTTACAACAGTTCATTTAGTGACCATTCAAATTTCAACGGCACTGATGAAAGTGACTGATGACTGTTTTTCACACAACGATTACAGCATCACCACGGTCATGTGATCAAAATTCAGACATTTGGCAACTGACTCCCATTTATGACAGTTGCAATGTCCCGGGGTCATGCGATTCACGTTTTGCAAACTTTTGACAAGCAAAGTGAATGGGGAAGCCAGATTCACTTACTAAATTAACAACTGAAGTGATTCATTTAACAAATGTGGCAAGAAAGGTCGTAAAATGGAGTAAAATTCACTTAACAACTGTCTGGCTTAGCCACAGAAAGTTTGGGCTAAAGGGGTAAAGAGGGGTTCAAGTTTAGAATCATTGCACCACACAGTAAGTGGGCACAGGCCTGACCTTCCCCAGAAATTTTTGCAACCTTCTCTAGCTATTCCCAAAGGAATGCAGTCATCTGGCGAGATTCTTGTAACATAGGTGGCTTGCAATAAACTATTGTTGAGATGCTTCACGAGTGGCATGGGTTGTGAATTTTGATGAATGTATCAGGGTAATCATAGCTGGTTTGTGTGTGCGTGCGTGTACATTGTGTATGTGTGTGTGTGTGTGTGTGTGTGTTTCCAGTAATGTAGAGTTTTCAACACACCTATAACCTGTACTTCTGATCTAAGGCAATCCTTAGTTTACAACCACAATTGATCCCCAAATTTCCATTGCTTAGCAATTGCTAAGCAAACTGTACAAGTACAGGCTGGGTGAGACCAGGCTTAAAAACAGTAGCTGTGAGAGGATCCTTGGAGTCCTAGTGGACAATCACTTGACCATGAGCCAGCAGTGTGCAGCAGCCAAAAAAGCTAATACAATCCTGCGTTGTATAAATAGAGGCATAGAAACAAGATTACGCGAAGTTTTAGTACCGCTTTATAAAACCCTAGTAAGACCACACCTGGAATACTGCAGCCAATTTTGGTCACAGTATCACAAAAAAGATGTTGAGAGTTTGGAAAAAATTCAGAGAAGAGCAACTAAGATAATCCAAGGCCTCAATACTAAAATATATAAAGAACAGCTGCGGGACTTGGGTCTGGCTAGTCTAAAGTAAAGAAGAAATAGGGGAGACATGATAGCAGTGTTCCAGTATTTGAGAGGCTGCGACAAAGAAGAGGGGGTCAAACTATTCTCCAAAGCACCAGAGGGCAGGACGAGAAACAATGGTTGGAAACTGACCAAAGAAAGAAGCAACCTGGAATTAAGGAGAAACTTCCTGACAGTGAGGACAATTAACCAGTGGAACAGCTTGCCTCCAGAAATCGTGGGTCCTCCATCACTGGAGATTTTTAAGAAGAGGCTAGACAGTCACTTGTCTGAGATGGTATATGTCCTGCTGCTTGAGCAGGGGGCTGGACTAGAAGACCTCCAAGGTCTTTTCCAGCACTATTGTATTCTAATAACACGTTTATTAAGTGAATCTGGCTTTCCCATTGCAATTGCTTGCAAAAGGTGATAACAAGATCCTGGGACACTGCAACTGTCTTAAATGCATGCCAGTTGCCAAATTTTGATCACGTGACCATGAAGGATGCTGCAGTTGTAAGTGTGAAAAATGGTCATGTCGCTTTTTTCAGTGCCGCTGTAACTTCAAACGGTCACTAAACGAATGATTGTAAGTTGAGGAATCTGTACTCTGAGGATTGCTAGGGAAGAGCCTTCTTAATTCTCTTTCTCCTGACCAAACTGTCCAAGCTTTGCTCTCTCTTTGCCTTCTGGAATGCAGCCTCTCCCTCCTGGGAATCCAGGTTACATTCCACCACAGTCACTCTTTCTCAGCTCAATGTACCTCAGAAGCTATTGCCGGGGGGGGGGGGGAATGGGAGGAAGGCAGATTGTGTATGTTGTAAAGCACCCAGAATCACTTAGGTGAGATGAACAGCATTCACATTTAATAAAACAAATGAATGTTGCCTTGAGCTTCTGAATGAAGGACAGCGGACCAGAAGTGTCCACAGGGAGGAGCTGAAATCTACAAGAATGGAGGCCCTGCATCAGAATCTAAATCCCGCCCCTTTTCTACGAGCATTTGCATACCCGCCATCTTGCAGATTTTAACCTCCCTCTCCCGTGGACCTTCCTGTATTGTTTCTTTTCTTATGCAGACAGACCTTGACTTACAACGATTTATTTCGTGATCGAAGTTACAACAGCACTGAAAAAAGTGACTTATGGCCGATTTTCACACTTAACGACTGTTGCAGCATCAACAGTCAGGTGATCAAAATTCGGATGCTTGGCAACTGACTCGTTGCTTATGATCGCTGCTGTGCCCCGGGGTCACGTGATCCCCTTTTGCAATCTTCTGACAAGCAGAGTCAATGGGGAAGCCAGATTCATTGAATAACCGTGTCACCAACTGAAGAACTGCCGTGATTCACTTAACAGCCATGGCAAGAAAGGTCGTAAAATGGGGCAAAACTCACTTAACCAATATTTTGCTTAGCAACATAAATCTGGGGCTCACCTGTGATTGTAAGTCGAGAACTACCTGTGTTTACGTAGAACATTAGGATTCTAACTGCAGTCGAAAAGCCACCTGTATAATACAGGCAGTTCTTGACATGACTACAATTAAGACCGGAAGTAAGTGGTGCAATTGTTAAGTAAGTTTTACCCCGTTGTATAACTTTAAAGGAATTATCATGCTTCTTAAGTCAACCTGGCTTCCCCATTGACTTTGCTTGTCGGAAATTTGAGGTCACAGATGACCCAAGGACATTGGAACAATCATAAATACATGCATCCAAAATTTGATAATGTTTGGACTGCTTGTAGGTCACTTTTTTTCAGTGCCATCCTAACTTCAAACCGTTGTTAAATGAATGGTTGTAAATTGGGGACACAAGAGCTGAGAGATAGCTGAGTCTTCTTCTTAGCATCAAACCCATTTCAATTTTATATATATGGAATCCCGATGTTCTGCCAAGCCCTGGTTTTCTTTTAACCATGGTTGTTGAATAGACTATGTACACACCATTACAATGACTGGCCCACATAATACGTCACGTCAAACGTAAACAAAATGCAACCTGGCTTAGCCTAATGGGAAAGTCCAATTATTAGCTTCCAATTGACCCACAATGGCCTGTTCTTAAGAACCACCCAGCTTTGCATCCTTCAGCACAGCCAGCTGAATTTGTATTTAAGAGGGGCTCGTGCGTGCGTGCGTGTGTGTGTGTTGTGGACAGCCCCTCTGCTCTCAAGGGTTTAAAGCTTAAACAAAGCGACACTGCCTCTTTAAAAAAAACACAAAAAAACAAAAGCCATCCTATATAAATTATGGCCATAAAGTTTTTTTTTTCACCCCGCAGTGCAGCCTAATTAATTCCTGTTCCATACACAAAGGGAAATGCTGGGTGACAAATGGGTGCGAAGCTTGAAAGCTGCCACGTCGGCAAAACATTTTCTACTTCAATTTATAAGCCATTTTGCAGTAAATCATCCACCAGAATCTGAGATCCACCGGCCGATGACAGCCAGGCCGAGCTACGGAAGGTAAACCAAGGCAGAAAAGGGCCGGCTAGGGGGAGGACAGGAAGAGTCCCCTACGTGCCCACCTCCCCATTTAAAATTTTGTGCAGCCAAGTCCCCTTGTACGACCGTGGGGGTGGGTCTTTCACGCTCGCGGTTCTGCGCATAAAGAGGAAGAATGGCAACTGCAGGTAGTCCTCCACTTACAATCACAGTTCAGCCCAAACTTTCTGTGGCTAAGTGAGACAGTTGTTAAGTGGATCTTGCTCCATTTGACGATCTTTCTGGCTACAGTTGTTCAGTGGGTCACTGCAGTTGTTCTGTTAGTAACACGGTTGTTAAGGGAATCGGGCTTCCCCACTGAGTTTGCTTGTTGGAAAGTCACAAAAGGGGATCACATGATCCCGGGAGGCTGCAACCGTCATAAATATGAGTCAGTTGCCAAGCGCCCAAATTTTGACCACGTGACCCTGCGAAGGCTGCAACACTGGTAAGTGTGAAAACCAGTCATAAAACACTTTTTTTCAGTGATGTTGTAACTTTGATCACAAAATAAATTGTTGTAAGGCAAGGACTAAAAGGAACAATACAGGAAGGTCCATGGGAGTTTAAAATCTGCAAGATGGCGGGTATGCAAATGCTCGTAGAAAAGGGGCGTGGTTTAGATTGTGATGCAGGCCCCCCCCTTCTTGTAGATTTCAGTTCCTCCCTGTGGACACTTCGGGTCCGCTGTCCTTCATTCAGAAGCTCAAGGCAACATTCATTTGTTTTATTAAATGTCTACGCTGTTCATCTCACCTAAGTGATTCTGGGTGCTTTACAACAGAGATCCTCAACCTTTTGGGCACCAGGGACCGGTTCCGTGGAGAAAGGTTTTTCCACGGACCGGACGGGGCCTCGTTTTGTGTGCTGCCTGCATCCCATGGATGGGGCTTTGCTTGTTTGTGCGGACCAGTTTCTGCCATGCTGCGGCCCCGGTACCGGTCCACGGATCAGGGGTTGGGGACCCTTGCTTTACAACATACACAATGTGCCTTCCTCCCATTTTTCCCCCCGCAATAGCTTATGAATGAACTGTTGTAAGTCGAGGACTGCATATACCAGTGATGGCGAATCTTTTAGAGACCGAGTGCCCAAAAACTGGCCCCACCCTGCCCACGCCCCACCCACCCAGCCACCCCCCGCCTCCATGGCCCACCACAGATTGCCCAGCAGTGCCAGGGCAGCCACGCCCTCCGTCCGCACCCCACAGCATCATCTGCGTGCAATGGGGCATGAGGGCAGAGTCTTGTCCCTGCTGCCCGGCCGCCATGTCCTTGGCTGCGCAGCTCCATGTGGGCTGCGCTTGGGGGTGAATCTCCGGGGGGGGCTGCTGGTGAGGAGGGGGCTACGGGGAGGCAGCGCTGGGGTGACGGCGCACATGTCTACAGAGAGGGCTCTAAGTGCCGCCTCTGGCACGCGTGCCATAGCTTCGCCACCACTGGCATATACCATGACTGACCACCTCCATTAAATATTGTCTTGTCTAAATGTGTTTGATTACAGCTGGCATTATCCTCTTTTTCTGCCTTTTTTCCAGCTGCATCTTCTTTTCTTATATGCAAATATCCCTCCCTTTTGTTTTTAGCTTCCTAATTAGAATAGATAGAATAGAATAACAGAGTTTGGAAAAAATTCAGAGAAGAGCAACTAAGATGATCCAAGGCCTGGAGACTAAAACAGACGAAGAACGGCTGCAGGACTTGGGTTTGGCTAGTCTAAAGAAAAGAAGAAACAGTGGGGACATGATAGCAGTGTTCCAGTATCTGAGGGATTGCCACAAGGCAGAGGGGGTCACGTTATTCACCAGAGAACCAGAGGGACGGATGAGAAACAATGGTTGGAAACTGATCAAAGAGAGAAGCAACCTGGAATTAAGGAGAAACTTCCTGACAGTGAGGACAATTAACCAGTGGAACAGCTTGCCTCCAGAAATCATGGCGCTCCATCACTGGAGATTTTTAAGAAGAGGCGCTAGACAGTTACTTGTCTGAGATGGTATAGGTTCTCCTGCTTGAGCAGGGGGCTGGACTAGAAGACCTCTAATGTCCTTTCCAGCTCTATTCTATTCTAGTTGGAAGCGACCTTGGAGGTCTACTAGTCCAACCCCCTGCTCAGGCAGGAAATCCTATACCATTTCAGTCTCTTCTTAAAAACTTCCAGTGTTGGAGCATTCACCGCTTCTTGAGGCAGGTTGTTCCACTGGTTAATTGTTCTAACTGTCAGGAAGTTTCTTCTTAGTTCTAGGTTGCTTCTCTCCTTGATCAGTTTCCACCCATTGCTTCTTGTCCTGCCTTCAGGCGCCTTGGAGAATAGCTTGACTCCCTCTTCTTTGGGGCAGACCCTGAGATACTGGAAGACTGCTATCATGTCCCCCCTCGTCCTTCTCTTCATTAAACTAGACATACCCAATCCCAGCAACCATACCTTGTACGTTTTAGCCTCCAGTCCCCTAATCATCTTTGTTGCTCTTCTCTGCACTCTTTTCTAGAGTCTGGCTTCCTAGTTTGCAGAGTTATTCATTGCAAATCCCTTTATTTCTATTACAGGCTTTCACATACCCTATTATTGCATGAAGCTCACAATGGTTGCAGCTTCCTGGGGCCATGCAGTCGCCATTTGTGACTTTCCCAGCCAGATTCCGACACGCACAGTCCAGGGGGGAAAGCCAGATTCATTTAATGACCACATAGTTCAACTGCAGTGATTCAACTTGAACAACTGTGGCTAAAAGATCGTAAAATTGTGCACGACTCCCTTAACACATGCTTTGCTTAGCAACTGAAATTCTGGTCCCAATTGCGGACGTACGTCGAGGACGACTGTACCGACCTAACTCTCTTAATGTCTCCCACCCAACCTTTTCATAACCCATGCGAGCCAAAGCTAGCAATCTCAGTTTGATTTGCACATTAAAGAGACCCATTAATTAAACATTTCACTTCATGGTATCTTTCCCCCAGGATCCCTCTATTCTTTTACACAGAAAAAGGGTAGTGGAATGCATGATTCTCTGTTGGGCGTGCTCTTTGAGGGTATGACTGCATTGATCTTTTCTGTTACGTGGTGGTGGTTTTTTTTAAAAAAAAAAAACTGGTTTAATTTTCACAGGGCTATGTAGATTTTGTGTTCTTTCCCTGGCTGTGATTTCCAAATAGAAATGTAATCTTGGCTTTTTAGGAAAGAGAAAGTAGAAACTCAGGCTGTATTCAAGGCGGGACACTGAAGCCCAGAACTGAGTCATTTTTTTTTTGTTCTTGCTTTTTGTAGAGGTGAGAGTTGTAAAGTGGGTTTTTCCAACATTTTGTTTCTGGGTACGTGAGAATTTGTATTGAAGTACTGCATTCGGCGAGCTTAATTACACAGAATTTAAGCCTTAATCTGACATATCACGTGAAGTATTAATACCACTTTACAATGCCTTGGTAAGGCCACACTTGGAATACTGCATCCAGTTTTGGTCAACACAATGTAAAAAAGATGTTGAGACTCTAGAAAGAGTACAGAGAAGAAGAACAAAGATGATTAGGGGACTGGAGGCTAAAACATATAAGGAACGGTTGCTGGAATTGGGTATGTCTAGTTTGACGAAGAGAAGGACGAGGGGGGACATGATAGCAGTGCTCCAATACCTCAGGGGCTGCCACAAAGAAGAGGGAGTCAAGCTATTCTCCAAGGCGCCTGAAGGCAGGACAAGAAGCAACGGATGGGAACTAATCAAGGAGAGAAGCAACCTAGAACTAAGGAGAAACTTCCTGACAGTTAGAACAATTAATCAGTGGAACAACCTGCCTCCAGAAGCGGTGAATGCTCCAACACTGGAAGTTTTTAAGAGGAGACTGGACGGCCATTTGTCCGAAATGGTATAGGGCTTCCTGCCTGAGCAGGGGGTTGGACTAGATGACCTCCAAGGTCCCTTCCAACTGTAGTATTATTATTATTATTATTATTATTATTATTATTATTATTATTATTATTATTATTATTATTATTATTATTATTTAACTATGACATCTTCTTTAGACAGCAATACAGGTAGCCTTCGACTTACAGCCATTTGTTTAGTGACTATTCATTCAAAAAAGCGATTTAGAACCATTGCTCGCACTTACAACCCTCACAACATCCCCATAGTCACATGATCACAATTTGAGTG
>NW_015389476.1:16929-21929 GCF_001527695.2 Protobothrops mucrosquamatus | reverse complement strand
GGCCAGCAAATGGCCCTCGCCTACTTCACATATCTGGCTTGATGGGCTCCAGGGGAGGGGTTTCGGCAAGCAGTGGGGCGAACGATGTGCGAACGATGCCCACCCAGTAGGCCACACCCATTCCATCCACGCCCACCCAGTAGGCCGCACCCACCCTGGCCACACCCACCCGGGCCCCCAAGGGCAACCGCAATGCTGATGCGGCCCTCAATGAAATTGAGTTTGACACCCCTGCCACAGAGCATCCTTGCTTTGCAACCTTTGCATATTCAACCCTGGCATATCTTATTCAAAAACTAGGCAGCAACCGAGCAGAAAAACTGGTAGAGATTCTGGCCAAACTCTGCCCGTTAAAGCAAGCAGCGTCTAGCTGGAAGGACGAGCGAGTTGTGTACCTGGAGAGAAACTAAAGAGAAAGTCCCAAAGTTTATTGAAAACAATGGAGATGTTGGGAAAGTCCCCCCCCCCCGCCTGCCCAAAGTCCTGGAATTCAGTTACCTAATCAAGGTAGGCATTTCTGGATGCAGAGCAGATCGGACATGGTGTCCCCTATAATGCCGGGGATTTGAAGCCCCTTCTTTTTTCTTTTAATCCCACCCCCAGATGTATCCCTGTCAATTTGCAAGACCTGACAGGGCTTAATTTTCCTTCCCTCTCCCTCCCTCCCTCCATTTACAGTTCCAATCTTTTTATTTTTATTTATAGCTAATCTTCGGAGGGCAGGGTTTCAATCCTTGCTCAAACAGGAAGCCTATACGTCATGGTGCTGGGGAAACAGCTGGGAATCCTAGCTATTTAAACAATATATAAATCATTTAATCTTATACTGAGGGAGTGGGGGGGGAGAGAGAGAGAACTCTGGAGTTTTGAAATGACAGAATCAGCACAGGCCATAGCCAGACGCCTGCTGGGAATTGAAACAGCAGGGCACTTTGGGGATTTTTGACTTTTAATTTGGGGAGGTGGCAGTCATATTTCTCAGTAGGACCTTATTTTAAAAAAAGCAGTGCACAAGTTCATCTCTTTAACTATGGGAAGCGTAGCTGGGTCTGTTTGAAAATCCCCCCCCCTTTTTTTTTTCTGAACTCCGAGGGCTGGAGGAATTAAAAACTCGCATTAAGGAAATGGGAGATTAGCATCCTGTCTTATTTGTGCCTATTTGCATATATTTGCTTCTTTTTGTACTTGATGGAAATGGGAACCAACAGTTTCGTACTGTACTAAAATGCAAAAGCAGCTGCTTCCCGAATACCGATAGAAGAGAATTATTTGTAGCTCAGGGTTGTACGGTGGGGTCCTTGGTGTTCTCTGAGCTAGGTGGTTTTCTTGCAGACGTTTCATTACCTAGCTAGGTAACATCATCAGTGCAGCAGTGTTTCTAAATTCTGTCTCCTTTCGTCTCATCTTTCATTTGCTTCTTTTTCCAACCATCCCTTGTTCTTTGCAGGCAAAACTTCTTTTCTTAGAATCATGTTGCGAGCCTCAAAATTATGTGTGGTTGTGATTCTTTCCCTTACAGGTAATCCTCAATGTACAACCAGCCATTCATTTAGCAACCATTTTGAACTTACAACAGTGTCTTACAACTGATCCTCACAACTTACAAACGTTGCAGCATTCCCACAGTCAGGTGGTCAAAATTCGGGTGCTTGGCAATTGGCCTTAACAACCAGGGCAAAAAAAAAAAGCGTCATAAAATCTGCCTTGATTCACTTAACAACTGCCTTGCTTAGCAATGTAAACTTGGGTCCCAACTGTGATCGTAGGTTGAGAATTATCTTTATGTTATCTCTCTGTCATATGGGAATTGCCATATAACAAGAAAACCTGCCTACCTATTTCGGTGACTTTGTACTATTTCCTTTATTGTCCTCAGCTTGCGGTGTCATCCATTCTGAGGTAAAAATCTCGTAGAAATTGTAGCCTAAGCCATGATTTTGCACCTATAAATATTCTATCTCTCATAACTCAAGAGAGGAAATCTTGGCTCCATTTCAATGATGACCCTTGGCTCTCTAAAATCTTCGGTGGTCAGCGCTCAAGACCCTGACGTTGATCTAGCTGAGCAGTTTCCTTTCCCAAGTCTTTGGTGTAGCTTATTCTCATCATCTGATCGTTGATCTTTGTACATGGAGCTGCCAGCAGTTGAACCAAGAACCCTTTGCAAGTCTTCTCCTAGGATATGGTGTCTTTCCCAGTCATAAAAGATAAAGACATTTGCATTGCTCTGGTGGTGAAGGCAACTGTTTGCACTTCTGCCTCATTCTCACCTTTGTTCCAAGCTATGTCAGTTTAGTCCAGTGTTTCTCAACCTTGACAATTTTAAGGCATGTGGACTTCAACTCCCAGAATTCCACAGCCAGCATTGCTGGCTGTGGAATTCTGGGAGTTGAAGTCCACATACCTTAAAATTGTCAAGGTTGAGAAACACTGGTTTAGTCACTTTAGTGCATCCTTAGAGACCGAACACAGCAAAATAATAATAATAATAATAATAATAATAATAATAATAATAATAATAATAATAATAATAATAATAATAATAATAATAATAATAATAATAATAATAATAATAATAATGCTTGCCTACCATTGACTTACTTGGTCTAGACCAGGATAGGCAACCTTGGCTCTTTTATGACTGGTGGACTTCAACTCCCAGAATTCCTGAGCCATCCATGCTGAGGGGAAAGGGAGAGGTTTCCATGCTGAGCCATGCCGGCTCAGGAATTCTGGGAGTTGAAGTCCACGAGTCATAAAAGAGCCAAGGTTGCCTACCCCTGGTCTAGACTGCTTTTCTTAGTTTGGACCGTTACATCAAGATCAGATCAGTCACTATGGCCAGTAATAAGTAGTTTTGGAACTGTTGAGTGGGTATAGAAGAATGAAGAAATTAGGGAAAGTAGAAATACTCAGTAGTGAGAGAGAAGGTTCATCAAGGCTTAGAACAATTAGCAAAAACATGACTTTCAATATTTATTTTTATCCTGCCTTATTTTTATGAAATAAGTTAAAGGGGTGAGCATACTTAATACTCCTTCCTTTTCCTATTTTCCCCATAACAATACATCGGTGTGGTGGGTTGGGCTGGCCCAAAGTTACCCAGCCAGCTTTCATGTCTAAGACAGAACTGGAACTCACAGTCCCCTGGTGATTGACCCAAAGTCACCCATCTAGCTTTCTTGCCTAAGGTGGGACTAGAACTCACAATCTCCTGGATTCTAACCTGGTATTTTCTCCCCTAGGCCAAACTGGCTTCATCCTTACCCTATTTTTCTCCACATTAAATAATAATAATAATAATAATAATAATAATAATAATAATAATAATAATAATAATAATAATAATAATAATAATAATAATAATAATAATAATAATAATAAAATTGGAAGGGACCTTGGAGGTCATCGTGTCCAACCCCCTGCTCAGGCAGGAAACCCTATACCATTTCAGACAAATGGCTGTCCAGTCTCTTCTTAAAAACTTTCAGTGTTGGAGCATTCACCGCTTCTGGAGGCAGGTTGTTCCATTGGTTAATTGTTCTAACTGTCAGGAAGTTTCTCCTTAGTTCTAAGTTGCTTCTCTCCTTGATCAGTTTCTATCCATTGCTTCTCGTCCTGCCTTCAGGCGCCTTGGAGAATAGCTTGACTCCCTCTTCTTTGTGGCAGCCCCTGAGATATTGGAACACTGCTATCATGTCCCCCCTCGTCCTTCTCTTCGTTAAACTAGACATACCCAATTCCAGCAACCGTTCCTTATATGTTTTAGCCTCCAGTCCCCTAATTATCTTTGTTGCTCTTCTCTGTACTCTTTCTAGAGTCTCAGCATCTTTTTTACATCGTGGTGACCAAAACTGGATGCAGTATTCCAAGTGTGGCCTTACTAAGGCATTGTAAAGTGGTATTAATACTTCACGTGATCTTGATTCTATCCCTCTATTAATGCAGCCCAGCACTGTGTTGGCTTTTTTGGCAGCTGCAGCACACTGCTGGCTCATTGTTAGTTTTAACACAAAATGGAGAAAAGCTTATTGATGCATGAATAAGGCCACATGTGGTCTCACTATAAAACTGGTGATAAAACATTCATACACAACATAGATTGCATCCTAAAATTCAGTGCATGGTCATCACGTTAGAGAAATTCCTAGGGATATATTGATTACTAAGGAAAGGGGGGGAAATGGGTTTGTTTGTAGCTTATTCTAACTCTGTGACAGAACACGGTGGGCAAAGAATGCTTGTAAACCTAGTAGTTATGGTTTGAGTTCCTTATTGCTCCAGACTATTTAATACATGATTTTGTTTCGAATTTCATTGTGTTTCCCCATTTCATTTACCAGCAAGACCAGGGTCTTCATAATATAACAATAAGTAAACGTAAAGATAGGTTTTTACAGATAACCTATTTATTTCTTTATTCTGGACTTTTTTTTAATCATTAATGCATGCAATCTATTGCAACTGTGTACTTCATTTTTGTTTAACAAATGTGGTAAATGGGATGAAAACCCCTGCAAAAGGAGAACTCAGCCTACGAGCACCTATTACCAAAAATGGCAGTATTTATCCCACCATATTGTTGAGGAAATGTCAAACTATAGAACACATAATTAGAAAGAGAAATTCTGGCCTTGCTATTGTTGAGCATGCCAGGTTCTTTGTATTTTACATCGGTACCCAGAAATTTGAAACTGTTTTTGGAGGAAAAAGGACTTTCAAAATGTGCCTGTTATTGTCATGGAAACCTTTATGATTTTCTTATACAGGTAGTCATCAACTTAAAACCATTTGTTTAGTGACTGTTCAAATTTTTACAATGGCATTGAAAAATGTGACTTAGGACCTTTGCAGCATCCCCATCATCATGTGACCAAAATCCAGATGCTTGGCAACTGGTTCATATTTATGACTGTTGCTGAACCCCAAGATCATGTGATCACCTTTTGCGACCTTTTGAGAAGCAAAGTCAACAGAGGGATAGAATCAAGATCACGTGA
>NW_015389476.1:14939-16304 GCF_001527695.2 Protobothrops mucrosquamatus | reverse complement strand
CTAGAACTAAGGAGAAACTTCCTGACAGTTAGAGCAATTAACCAGTGGCCTCCAGAAGCGGTGAATGCGCCAACACTGGAAGTTTTTAAGAAAAAACTGGACAGCCATTTGTCCGAAATGGTATAGGGTTTCCTGCCTGAGCAGGGGGGTGTTCCCCTTGCCAGGGCTCCTTCTTTTGCAGACATTTCCCGGAAAAAGTGACTAGAATCTGTATTTCCCAAAGAGTGTTTTTAAAAAATATTTTTGGTTTGATGGCGTGCTGAGATTTTACAAGAAGTGACTGGGTTAAATTTAGGCAGGGTAGAAACAAGTTCATACACCCTGCCACCCACCTACCCCTGAGCAGGGGGTTGGACTAGATGACCTCCAAGGTCCCTTCCAACTTTTTTTATTATTATTATTATTATTATTATTATTATTATTATTATTATTATTATTATTATTATTATTATTATTATTATTTAACAACTGAGACAAGAAAGGTCGTAAGATGGGGCAAAACCCACTTAATAAATGTCTCACTTAACAACAGAAATTTTGAGCTCAGTTGTGGTTATAAGTTGAGCACTACTTGTATTTTAGAAGGAGAAATATACATCTCTTGAACATCAGTGGCCTTTTCCTTCTTTCTCTCCCTGGAGTTCATCAAGAAATTTCAAGAAAACACAAGAATTGTTGTTTTCAGTCTAATACAAAGGAAGAGGAATGTGCGTAGGACTTTTTCTGGCTTTGACATCAAGCCGAAAGATGATGGGCCACAGGAAACACACAAGGTGCAAAAAGCTTTGGGAATGGCGATGCTTTGAAGCAGCGGCATCATTTTCTGAGTTGCCGAAGTTAGGGGCCTTAAAATGTTAAAGCTTATTGTTATTCCGAGTTGATAATCTCTCCTTTGCTTTAATAATTTTTCCTCATGCCTGGATGGTCCGTGAGTTGCAGGATAATCACTCACACAGCTTTGTAATCAATGCCCAAAGTAATAGGATTCCGCTGGCCAACGGCAATTAATAAATTTGTGTCTTTTTTTAAAACACTAGCAAGTCGGGCCTGAAATACGACTGACTGGCTTTTGCTCATTTGCATATTTATTGCAGTGGAAAAATTCTCACAGAATGATTGATGTGGAGCTTGCCTCTTGAATTCCAAGCAGCGCATTATTATGAAATGAAAAATGCCGGCCATACAGTTGATTAAAGTTGAAGACAGTGGAATCAGTGTTTTTTAAGATTGTGGGAGAATTAAAGGCATATTTTAATAGATGTTGACAAGAAGTGAACTAACAAAAGCAAAGCAAAGGATTTGCTTGAAAAGATTTAATCAAACGTGTTTCTTGGGGGATTAATTGTCAGGGATGACTGGGGGGGG
>NW_015389476.1:5073-13084 GCF_001527695.2 Protobothrops mucrosquamatus | reverse complement strand
AGCAAAAAGACTAAGGGCTAATTGGGTTGCTCAGGGTCTTTAATAAAAGAGGCCATAGGATAAACAAAACATTAAAAATGCAAGAGATGGAAGCCTGGGAATAAAAAGGCCCAGCAGTAAAATTAAACAGCGGGATTCGCCCCAATAGATAGAACTCATCAGGCTTAGATGGGCTTTTGAAAATTGAATAAAAACGTCCTCTGTCAACAGGCAGAGATAACAGAAATTGGGCTGGTTGGGTTGCCTTGGGCCGTCGGTACGGCATTGAGGCTGCATTCTAAATTGATGAATCTCGGCTATCTTCGTCCCTCTTCCATTAATTCTTCTGCTGCTTTGGGTTAGGCTTCCTCTTGACATCCATATTTATCCTTAAATAACTGGTTCAAGGGTTATTGTCCTATAGTGCAGAGGTCCCCAACCTTTTGGGCACCAGGGACCGGTTCCGTGGAGAGAGGTTTTTCCGCGGACCAGAGGGGGCGTGGTTTTGTATGCTGCCTGCATCCCGCGGATGGGGCTTTCCTTGTTAGCGCGGACCGGTTGCTGGCATGCTGCGGCCCGGTACTGGTCCACGGACCAGGGGTTGGGGACCCTTGCTATAGTGCCAGAGAAATACTTTGAAAAGGGGGAACTGCTAATTAAAAGCCAGCTCTTCTTAGTAAGCAATTTTTCCCATGACATTAATACAATCACGCGAAACCATACTCCACATCTGCCCCTCTTCCCAAATGGGGAACCCCATGTTTTCTGAATGTCCATATTTTAAAAGGCTGCCTGTTACTCCGTTGGGGTAACTGCAGTTCAGCAGTTCGATTCTCACTGGCTCAAGGTTGACTCAGCCTTCCATCCTTCTGAGGTTGGTAAAATGAGAACCCGGATTGTTGGTGTTCTGTCCCAGCCTATGTGAGTCCTTGTTGACTCACAAGGACAAACCCCTCTTTTAACAAGTAGGCTGGAAATGCAGTGGGAAAAAAATCCCTTTTATTATTATTTACAGATCTGCAAAATGTCCCAAAAGCAAAGGCAAACAAAACACGATGCAAACGGAGAATTGTCCAAAGGCAAACAGAGCACGGTTCAAACAGAGAATTTGTTGACAGGCAAGGCAAACAGAACATGATTCCATGAAACTTGAGTCTTTTGCAAATGGTTGCCTTCAGCAACCAGCACTGCCCACACCGTCCCTTATTATTATGCAGCCCCAAGGCGTGGCTTCTCAATGCCTTCTCCTTCGCCCTTGGAATCACCCCATTGCCTCCCTCTGTCCTGCTCTTGTTGCCTGTCTGCGTTTGCGAGCGTCTATGTTGTCTTCCAGCTGTGAGTCCTCAGAGTCTGACTCAGCTTCCCAGCACAGCTGGGTCTCAGCCTGAGCACGAGTGGAGGGGCCAGGCTCTTCATCAGATTGTAAGTCCTGGAGCTCATTAGAGCCTTCCTCCGACTCTGATGGCTCTCCAGGCCCCTCCTCCTCCTCCTCCTCTGATTCCCCGGACTCAGCTGCCGGGTCCACTGGCTGGCACGGAAACACAACAGTTGGGGGCAATAGGCTTTCTCTGTAAACTGCTTAGAGAGGGCTGTCAAGCTCTGTGAAGTGGTATATAAGTCTAAGTGCTGCTGCTATTGCTGTAATTTGAATCTAATGCAGAAAGTCTTAAGATGCTGGTCTAGAAACCAGGAGACTATGAGTTCTAGTTCTACCTTAAGCATGAAAGCCGGCCCAAACTTTGGGCCAATCCATGAGAAACTGTGAATCCCGGTTTAGGCAAGAAAGTCACTTGGGTGACTTTGGGCCCACCACCAGGAGACGGCGAGTTCTAGTCCCACCTAAAGCATGAAAGCTGGCTGGATGACTTCGAACCACTCACTTTTAGCCCAACAGGGTTATTGGGTGTGGGGAAAAGAGAAGGAGGAATGTATATATCAGTGATGGCAAACCTTTTAGAAACCGAGTGCCCAAACTGCAACCCCAAACCCACTTTTGCATTGTCGGATGCCGGGTGGGTATGGCCCATTGGGTGGGTGTGGCCCATTGGGTGGACATGGCTGCTGTGGTAACGGCAGACTGGGTGGGACTAAAAAGTTCAATCAATCAATTCCAACTTTGCAAGATCTTTTTTTTCCCCGCAAGAAGTTGAAATTGACTGATTGATTGAACCTTTTTTTTTTTTTGCACACGGCGGCAGAGGCCTAAAGCGAAAAGGTTTTATAAAACCCAGCTGAAGGCCTAGGACTGGGGCGACGGCATGCGTGCCCACAGAGAGGGCTCTGAGTGCCGCCTCTGGCACCCGTGCCATAGGTTCGCCACCACTGGTATATATGTTTGCCTCCTTGAATTATGTATAAAGTAATAAAGGTGGAATAAAAGTCAAATAAATATATTCCATGGTGTTTGGGTGATGACATTAAAGTGCACATGAGCATAATTGTGGCTATCAGCAGATGCCTGTAAAGGAATTATGACTCCCTGCTGTGTTCTTCCAATTCTCTGCTGGTCTTTGACAAGCAGGATCGAAGTTTTTGGAACCGTGAAGTTTTTACGTCCAAGTAGATTCATCAGAAGGTTACTTGATGGACTGATGGGTTTCTTTTTATGGCTTAAACTTGCTTTTCCCAAACTGGCAGCGTCTGGATCTACTAAGGTGACCATTTCCCCAACATCCCAGTCTGTAGGCCCATAGCCTAGAATAGAAGAGAATGGAATGGAAGGGAAGGGAAGGGAATAGAGAATACAGAATAGAGAATAGAATGGAAGGGAAGGGAAGGGAAGAGAATAGAGAATAGAGAATAGAATAGAATAGAATGGAAGGGAAGGGAAGGGAAGAGAATAGAGAATAGAATAGAATAGAATAGAATAGAATAGAATAGAATAGAATGGAAGGGAAGGGAAGGGAAGGGAAGGGAAGGGAAGGGAAGGGAAGGGAAGGGAAGGGAAGAGAAGAGAATAGAGAATAGAAGAGAAGAGAATGGAATGGAAGGGAAGGGAAGGGAAGGGAATAGAGAATAGAGAATAGAGAATAGAGAATGGAAGGGAAGGGAAGGGAAGAGAATGGAAGGGAAGGGAAGGGAAGAGAATGGAAGGGAAGGGAAGGGAAGGGAAGGGAAGAGAGAATAGAGAAGGGAAGGGAAGGGAAGGGAAGAGAATAGAGAATAGAATGGAAGGGAAGGGAAGAGAATAGAGAAGAGAAGAGAATAGAAGAGAAGGGAAGGGAAGGGAAGGGAATAGAGAATAGAAGAGAATAGAAGAGAATGGAAGGGAAGGGAAGAGAATGGAATGGAAGGGAAGGGAATAGAGAATAGAGAATGGAAGGGAAGGGAAGAGAATAGAGAATAGAATAGAATAGAATAGAATAGAATAGAATAGAATAGAATAGAATAGAATAGAATAGAATAGAATAGAATAGAATAGAATGACAGAATAAGAGAGTTGGTAGGGACCTTGGAGCTCAAGCAGGAGAACCTAGACCAGTGGTGGCGAACCTGTGGCACGCGTGCCAGAGGTGGCACTCAGAGGCCTCTCTGTGGGCACTCATGCCGTCGCCCCAGACCCACGTCCCCCCGTGGACCCCTCCTCATCAGCAGCCCCCCCGGAGGCTTTGTGAGCCGCCCCCGAGCACAGCTGGTGCGGAGCAGCGCAGCCAAGGACATGGCAGCCGGGCAGCAGGGACAAGACTCCACCCTTGTGACCCGTCACACGTAGATGATGCTGTGGGGTGCAGGTGGTGGGCATGGCTGCCATGGCGCTGCTGGGTCAACTGGGCAATCTGCAGCGGGCTGTGGAGGCAGTGGGTGGCCCTGCGGGCAGGCAGGGCCGGGCTGGGGGCGGAGCGGGAGTGGAGCGGGGGCAGGCGGGGCCGGTTTTGGGGCATTCGGTCTCTAAAAGGTTTGCCATCACTGACCTATACCGTCTCAGACAGGTGACTGTCTAGCCTCTTCTTAAAACCTCCAGTGATGGAGCGCCCACAATTTCTGGAGGCAAGCTGTTCCACTAGTTGATTGTCCTCACTGTCAGGAAGTTTCTCCTTAGTTCCAGGTTGCTTCTCTCCTTGATCAGTTTCCAACCATTGTTTCTCGTCCTTCCCTCTGGTGCTCTGGTGAACAAAGTGTCCCCCTCTTCCTTGTGGCAGCCCCTCAGATACTGGACCACTGCTATCATGTCTCCCCTATTTCTTCTTTTCTTTAGACTAGCCAAACCCGAGTCCCGTAGCCGTTCTTCGTATGTTTTAGTCTCCAGGCCTTTGAACAGAGATGATGGAAAGTATAATACATCGATGAAGCAGCTCAGTCACTCTCTGTTAGCCTTTTCAGAAACCGGCATCCAGAGCAGAAGTAATACATATGTCGCCGTCTCTCTGCATATGCCAGTTGTCAGCAGCAGGGATGCCCCCCCTTCCTCCCCCTTCCCCTTTAATGCATCTCCAGTGCCTTCACCATTCAGGAATAAATATGTACTGTGCTTGATGGCAAAAATAATTCCCCCACTTTATCTCGGCTTTGTTCCTTTGGAAAGCCTGCCTTCCATTCCTCCGGCACGGTGATATGAGGCCTTCTTGTCGGTGGCTTTTGGAATGAGTGGGCTGGTGTTTTTTTAACTTGCTAAAGCTGGCGAGAGGGAGGGAGGCAGGCACAGGATAGATGGGAAATGTGTTCTGGGCTGTTTCCTTACCCCTAATCCAGAATCGTGGCTTGTGGAAGACTTCCAGATTTAAAAAGAATCAGACAAGTCTGTTGATTTCCCCTAATGCAGGGCTTTTCAACCTTTTCACCCATTGTGCCACTGTTAGGATATGGCAACATCCAAGTACCACCAGTCACCTAGCAAGGTGTCAAAAACTTGATGACCCCCCCCAAAAAGGAAAAAAGTGATAAAATACTGGTAGTCCTCGACTTACAACAGTTCGCTTAGTGACTGTTCGAAGTTACAGTGGCACTGAAAAAAGTGCCCCCCAAGCCACAGCCGAGCAAGACAGCGCCCGGGAGCGCTCTTCCTCCTGTCCGAGGTCTTCATTGTGAGCATTTCTGTTGAGGATTGGCAGCGGGGGTGGGGTTGGGGGTGTTTGGTTTTTATTCCCCCCGTCTGCTGGGTGGTCGCAGCAGGTTTTGGTCACTTCACATGACCCTGGGACACTGTGACCATCATATATATGAATCAGTTGCCAAGCATCTGAATGTAAATCACAAGACCCTGGAGATGCTGCAACATTCCAGCTGATCGACGCTTCTTCTGGGCTCAGCAGAAGCAGCAGGATCAGCGCCAAGCTCCAGCTGGAGCCTGGCGCTGATCCTGGCACTTCCACTGAGCCCAGACAGCCCCGAAGAAGCGCCGATCAGCTGGAGCCTGGCACTGATCCTGGCGCTTCCGCTGAGCCCTGACAGCCCTGCAGCTCCAGCCATCTCTCGCCCAGGCTTGTGCGGTGCTGCCACCGGTTCAGCTCATTCCCCTCCCCCGCTACCACTTTTCTAGGATGGTCGCGTACCACCTGCCAGGTGCCAATGTACCACAGGTGGTACCCGTACCACTGGTTGAAAAGCCCTGCCCTAATGGCAGTATGCAGGGGCTGTAATTTGGGAAATAATATTTCTTTGCACGGAGAAGGCCATACCTCGTCAAAGGTCTTAGAGGACAGTCTCGACTACCGAGTTTCATCGAAGAATCCGAAACGTTTGGAAGGTGATTAAGTAGTCACAGAGTCTATGTCTTTCAGGATGCAACCTACCTAGTCACAAAGAGTGGGACCCGTTGAACTCTACAGACCTGAAGTTGAGGGTCTTAAGAGGTCGGTCGTACGACGGACCTCTGAAGACGGAGTTGAAGTCCTGACAGCTTAAAGTTGGGAAAGTTTAAGAAACATTGTTCCAGTTTAATAGTTTCGGTCATGGGGACCAGGTACGAGCTCTTCATAAGAGCTTCGGGAACTACTTGTGGGGTGGAACTATGAGGGCTAGTTCTAGATCTGATTTAGTGTGGAACGCAGCTTTTTTTGTGTTTTCTCTACCCAAAGATTTTCATTCTTTGTCAACCTCCTGCGCACTTTTACATCGGCATGCAAAGTAAAACAATTCTGTGTGTTCTCCAGGTGATGAATTTGTAAAAGATTTCTCTAGCACAGGGGTAGGCAACCTTGGCTCTTTTATGACTCGTGGACTTCAACTCCCAGAATTCCTGAGCCAGCTATAGCTGGCTCAGGAATTCTGGGAGTTGAAGTCCACGAGTCATAAAAGAGCCAAGGTTGCCTACCCCTGCTCTAGCATCATCTTACTATCCAGTAAAAATCAGGGGTGGAGAAGTCTTACTCTGGGCCATGCCCAACCTGTGTTAGGTTCTCAATATCCTCTTCTCAATGTGTGGCATTCTTAGCAGAGTCACCTTAAGGCACTGGACAACGTTCTCGTTTTTTCCCCACAGGTTACAAAGCGTTAAAGGCTTTGCTGAGAAGCCTGGTGGATCTTCAGGATGAGCTGTGGCACCAGAACTCGGGGACCAGACATTTGGTAGCTGGACAAGAGAAAGAGGAGAGGTAGAGGAGATTGTGATGGCGGTGACTGGGGAACGGGCGGGCAGAGGCCACAGAACACCTTTCCAACATTGGGGGGGGGGGCGCGGGGACAGGAAAAAATTAGATGTGGGTCAGCCCTTGAACCCAGCTTACAATCACAATTGAGCCCAAAGTCTCCGTTGCTAAGCGAGACAGGTTTTTAAGTGAATTTTGCCCCCTTTTACAACCTTTCTCGCCAAAGTTGTTAAATGAATCACTGCGGTTGTTAAGTTAGTAACACCCTTGTTAGAATAGAATGACAGAGTTGGAAGGGACCTTGTAGGTCAAACATGTCGAACACAAGGCCCGGGGGCCGGATGCGGCCCGCGAAGTGGTTTCATGTGGCCCGCGAAGCCATCCTGGAAACAGTGAGGGAACGGCCCCCGCTGCATTGGCCCTGACCCAGGCCAGCCGGGAGCTAATGTACAATTCTGTGGTGGCCATCTATGCTGAAATGCATTCAGTCTTAGCTCCACAAGGCTGTCTGGAAACAGCGAGGAACCAGCCCCTGCCGTGTCGGCCCCACTCCCCTGGGTGCATGCTGGGGAGGTGTCACCCTTTGTGAGGAATGAAGAAATGCACCATCGCCTGGAAGTGGCCAGCAAATGGCCCTCGCCTACTTCACATATCCGGCTTGATGGGCTCTGCCCCGGTCCCACCCCCTTCTGCCAGAGACCCTCAGATCTGTCCCACTCCTGCCCAGGCCCCCACAGGCACCCTTGATGCGAATGATGTAGAACTGGCCACGCCCACCCAGTAGGTCACTCCCACTCCATCCACGCCCACCCAGTAGGCTGCACCCACCCGGCCCCCCGAGAGCAACCGCAATGCTGATGCGGCCCTCAATGAAATTGAGTTTGACACCCCTGTTGTAGGTCATCTAGCCCAGGGGTAGGCAACCTTGGCTATTTTATGACTCGTGGACTTCAACTCCCAGAATTCCTGAGCCAGCATGGCTCAGTTTGGAAACTCTCCCTTTCCCTTCAGCATGGCTGGCTCAGGAATTCTGGGAGTTGAAGTCCACGAGTCATAAAAGAGCCAAGGTTGCCTACCCCTGATCTAGCCCAACCCCACTCACCCACCCAAGAAGGAGACCCTACATCACGTCTGACAGATGGAGTCTTTTCTTGAAAGCTTCCAGTGATGAAGCTCCCACAACTTCTGAAGGCAAACTGTTCCATTGTTCTCACTGTCAGGAAATTTCTCCTTATTTCTAGGTTGAATCTCTCCTTGATCAGCTTCCATCTGTTATTCCTTGTCTGGCCTTCGGGTGCTTTAGAAAATAGGTTGACCCCCTCCTCTCTCTGTGACGTCCCCTCAAATATTGCAACACTGCTGTCACGACTCCCCTGGTCCTTCTCTTCACTAGACTAGCCATGCCCAGTTCCTGTAACCGTTCCTCATGTGTTTTAGCCTCCAGTCCCTTCATCGTCTTTGTCGCTCTTCTCTGCTTCTCTCACTCTGTTAAGTGAATCTGGCTTCCC
>NW_015389476.1:0-3910 GCF_001527695.2 Protobothrops mucrosquamatus | reverse complement strand
GCCGCTTTCACGCTCCACTTCAACCGAATAACAGACTCGGAAGGGACCTTGGAGGTCTTCTAGTCCAACCCCCTGCTCCAGCAGGAAACTCTATACAAGTTAGTCCTCGATTGACAACAGTTTGTTTAGTGGCTGTTTGAAGTTACAACGGCACTAAAAAAAGTGACTTATGACCATTTTTCATGGCAGCATCCCCGTGGTCACATGACCAAAATTCAGACGCTCGGCGGCTGACTCATATTTATGACGGCTGCAGTGTCTCTGCGTCACATGATCACTTTTTGTGACCTTCCGACAAGCAAAGTCAGTGGGGAAGCCAGATCCACTTAACCACATGTTATTAGCTTAACACCTGCAGTGATTCACTTAACCACTGTGGCGAGAAAGGTCTTAAAAATGGGGCAAAACTCACTGAACTGTCTTGCTTAGCAACAGAAATTTGGGCCTCCTTTGTGGTCATAAGTCGAGAACCGCCTGCATCACTTCAGACAAATGGCTGTCCGGTCTCTTCTTCAAAACTTCCAGTGTTGGCGCATTCAGAACTTCTGGAGGCAGGTTGTTCCACTGGTTAATTGTTCTCACTGTCAGGAAGTTTCTCCTTAGTTCTAGGTTGCTTCTTTCCTTGATTAGTTTCCATCCGTTGCTTCAGTTTGACAGCCTTGCACTTATCACAGGTTACCTGTTGGTAACTAAGTTTGGGGATAAAACCGTACTACCATGTTTCCCTGAAAATAAGACCCGGTGTTTTGTTTTTTTTTTGTTTGTTTTTTGCCTCCAAAAGAGGCACCAGGTCTTATTTTTGGGGGGTGTCTTTTCCACTCACCTCCAGCATCGAAAGCCCTGCCAGCCGGCCCACTTCTTCAGCGGCGTCCCCCGGCCTGCATTTCGCAGTCAGAGGCCTTTCCGGGAGACCTCTGTAGCCGAGAACCGAGCTATGGATTCAATCCATAGCTCGGTTCTCAGCTGCAGATGCCTTCCGGAAAGACCTCTGACTGAAAAGCGGGCTGCAACAGTAAGCGGGTGCTGGGCACGTGGGGTAGCTCCACCCCCGCCTCCCACCCCTGCCCTAGCTTGATTTTTAGGCGTGCGCCTCGTCCCCAAAACTAAGGCTTATTTTGGGGGGGGCAGGGCTTATATTAGGCCCACCCCGAAACCTCAAATTAGGGCTTATTTTCAGGATGGGTCTTACTTTTGGGGAAACGCAGTAAAGAAAGCAAGCTATTGGGATGGTTGGACAGCTCTGTAAGACTAAACGCACCACCACCACCTTTATTGTCAGTGATGAAGAGATCTCAAGTGGTAGCGATGAAGCTGAGGGAGGGAAGAGGGCTGTGCGGAGGCCGCCCAAACGGAAGCTGGAGATGGAGGACTACCCTGCATTTGCCTCCAAGCGGTTTGCTGAGTTTCGAGTCTATAGAAACAGCACCCTACAGAAGTGGCATGACAAGACCAAGCTGGCTTCTGGCAAACTGGGCAAGGCAAGTATTTCTTCTTTATCGGGGGAACTGAGGAGGGATGCATGGTGTGAACTCACCAGCAAGAAGCCTGGTGCCTGTGAGTTCTAGTCCCGCCTTAGTCACAAAAGCCATCTGGGTGACTTTGGGCCAGTCATCAGGAGATTGTGAGTTCTAGTCCTGCCTTAGGCATGAAAGCCAGCTGAGTCACTGTGAGCCAATCACCAGGAGACTGTGAGTTCTAGTCCTGCCTTAGGCATGAAAGCCAGCTGAGTCACTGAACCAATCACTAGGAGATTAGAGTTCTAGTCCTACCTTAGGCTTGAAAGCCAGCTGAGTCACTGTGAGCCAATCACCAGGAGACTGTGAGTTCTAGTCCTACCTTAGGCTTGAAAGCCAGCTGAGTCACTGAGCCAATCACCAGGAGACTGTGAGTTCTAGTCTTGCCTTAGACATGAAAGCCAGCTGAGTCACTGTCAGCCAATCACCAGGAGACTGTGAGTTCTAGTCTTGCCTTAGACATGAAAGCCAACTTTGGGCCAGTCACCAGGACCTTGCGAGTTCTAGTTCTGCCATAAGCATGAAAGTCAGCTAGGTCAACCAGGAGACTGTGAATTCTAGTCCCACCTTAGGTATGAAAGCTAGTTGGGTGACTTTCAGCAAGTCACTCTTTCTTAGCCCAACTCACCTCACAGGGTTGTTATAATGGGGAAAATAGAGGTATGTATGCCACCGTGAGTTATTTATACAAATAAAGCAGAGGAATGGATGGATGGATGGATGGATGGATGGATGGATGGATGGATGGATGGACGGACGGACGGACGGATGGATGGATGGATGAATGAGATCAGCTTGAAGAAAAATTTACAAGTAGAAGTAAACCCTCCCAAAAGCAAATAGTGTGATCAGTGTGTAAAAGAAAATGAATAAATAATAGCAGGAAACAATTTCTGCTCATTGGCTGGTAAAGAAAGACAGCGGGGGTGGGTGGGGGGGACCTTGGGGCCCGGGAGGAAACGTCAGTGTCTTTTCTGCTTTCCCTGACATTGCTTGATGCTCTTCCAGGGTTTTGGTGCCTTTGAGCGATCCATCTTGACTCAAGTAGATCATATCCTGATGGACAAAGAGAGGTTACTCCGGCGGACACAGACCAAGAGGTCAGCCTACAGGGTGCTGGGGAAAACCCCGCCAGCTGCTGAGGTCCTTCCAGAAACCGAGCTGGCTGAGACGGTAAGGAGTGACACCGATTGGACGAAGCAGAGGGAACAATTTGATCCTCTTATTTGGAGGAAATTGATTTGGGGAAAGAAAAACCAATCGCAACAAACCTAGCAACAGAAGTTTTGGTCCCAGTTATGTCAAGGATTACTTGTTAATGCGTCGCTAAGCGAACGGGGCAGTTGTTAAATGATGCCACTAAAACCAATGGGCGTTTTTTGTGGTCGTGTGACCACGGGACACTGCAAATCACCCTAAATGCAAGCCAGTTGTTTAGTGCCCAAAGCTCAATCACCTCCCCACCAGATGTGTGTGCATGCGTGTGTTTGCAGTTGTCGGAACTCCGGATCCAGGTCTGTTTAACTTGAAACGGTCACTAAGTGAGGACTATCTGTAAATGGCTTCCTGCGAGGTTAGGTGGACTGAGATGGAGCAGCTTTACCAGTTTCCTTACGGTAAACGACTGCTTGGTGCAGCTGTGTGACATGTTTGTTTGAAGAGCTACATCTTGTGAACCTTCCCATTTTGTATGCATTTTGTTGGCTTCCCTCCCCCAGTTCAAATCCTGGATAACTAGACTAATATGTCATGTTTATAAGCTATCATCTGATCTGAAAATCAAGGACTTGTTTGCTTGAGCTGTGCAAAGACTTTTGATGGATGATGGTCTTCCCAGACCTTCTCACTCCATAAAGAATGAACATATGAAAGGGAACAGAATAGTCCTGCCTTTGGTCTCCATTTGTGCGTCCATATATTAGAGATGAATTGTGTATGCACAAAACCTTCTCTCGGTTTTGAAGTCAAAGCATGCCCCAAAGATGCTCGAAACAGCTCATTTAAAGTTCAAGGCAGTAGTAACCCTTTTGAAATGGGAGATTTCATGGTATTTTACATTCAACACAGTTCAGAATGAAGCATTTTGCATATTCTTAGATTTCTGGAGCAACACATAGCAAGCAGCGCAAGAGAGTTGTGGGGAGGTTAAAAAAAAAAAAAAGGAAGAGTAGACATAAGCAGTCAAAAAATGGAAAGTGAGCCTGTTGGCAGCTTATCTCATAAACAGCCATTCAATCCAGGTGAAGAGAAAGCTGAGAAGAAAAAAATTTAAATTATCCGAAGAGATTCTGCTTTATCTCTTAAATGGCAACTCAGCCCAGGTGGAGAAAAAGCTGGGAAGAAGCATTTCAATGTGTTTAAGCATCTCCATCTTAATGAACTCACACAAAAAAAGG
>NW_015389475.1:73340-76021 GCF_001527695.2 Protobothrops mucrosquamatus | reverse complement strand
GCTACTGCAATGCACTCTATGTGCCTTGAAAGCCAACCAGAAGCTATAGTTGATCCAGAGTAGGACAAGGTGTGTAGTTATGGGCTTTTCACACTCACATAACACCACTGCTCTGAAAGCTGCAGGGGCTCCCAATGGGTCCCTTCACTGGAACAATGCCAACCTAGGGCACCTGAGAGGGACACCTTCTCTTCCCAGCACCTTGGACTCCTAATGTGCTGGAGACGCCATTAAAGGATGTTGGTGTTTGGGCTGCCATTTTACTGATTCAATATTGTCTGTTGGTCTATGCCCTGAGGTTTTTAAAATGGCTTTTGTTAGGTTTTCTTGCATTGTGTTTTCTAAGCCACCCAGATCGCCTGGGTTCAGTAGGGTGGTCCTATAAATGTTCTAGACAAATAAATCAGTCAGTGCTTGGGCGTGGAGCACGACATGGTGTGAGTGATGGATTAACATGTGAACGAGTCTTCCTTTCAGCATGGAGGAAACACAGGCAGCTCTTGTGTGCTGGGATTGTGTGATGATTCCCATGGATGGAGGGTCATTGGTCAACATCTGCTGTCCTTCAGAGTTTTCTGGACCTTTCAACCCCCCCCCCCCCCAGGCCTGTCTCTTTCCTTCTGGCCTCCTAAGAGGTGGTGAGGATGGTGATGGGGCTTCCCAAAGGCACCAGGGCTGAATCAAAGCCATGGGTCTTGAGGTTTCTGAAACCTTTGGAGGAACAGGACAGGAATTTAGAACAAATATTAAATAAACGGCAGGATCGGGGCCTTCATTCCCCCAAGAGGGAAAGGAGCACAGAAGACCAGATCCTCTGCAGTCAAAGATGCCCCCTAATCTTCCTAAGCCAGAATTGGATCATCTCTTGAAGCTCAACTAAGAGAGAACTTTGCCCTCCCTCCACCCTCTCTGTCCGTCCTTCTGAGGTGGGACTAGACTCCACTGCCTGGTCTCCAGTGGTTGGAGAAGACCTGGTCTTTCTCCTTTCATCACCGTCCTATTTGGGGCTTGGCTCACCCAAGGTCAGATCCAAGAAGGATGGAAGCTTCAAGGATTCCAGAGAGATCTGTTTGGATCCAGTCCATTCAGGGATTTATGAAACTCAACAGAGTGGCATAACACTCAAGGCTCTTACCTTAGACGGGGTTCATGCAGTCAACCTTGCAACCATAAGGGCAACACTTCTGTTTTCCGTCACACTGCCAGTCACTTCCACACAACACAGGACAAATAGTGATCGTGCCTGGAGCGGCCTTGGGGCACACCCCTGGTTTTTCTGCAAAATAGAAGACCCCAAGGCTCAGAGATTCCTCTGGAACTGGAATCCCAGAGCAAGCAAGATCCCATCTCTGGACCTTTCAGTAGCCAAAGCCTCTCTATGCACCCAGAGGAGATGTTGCCAGCTGGAGCAGGATCCCACCTCC
Source organism: Protobothrops mucrosquamatus (assembly GCF_001527695.2). NCBI lineage: Eukaryota > Metazoa > Chordata > Lepidosauria > Squamata > Viperidae > Protobothrops > Protobothrops mucrosquamatus. Next base: position 74,597 of record NW_015389475.1, on the reverse strand, counting down.
CCCCCCGCCTACTTCCCCACAAAGCACAACCATGGACAGACACTTCTTTATTCTCTCAGGGCTGGACCCTAGAACTGGGCTTCTCTCTTTCGATTTGGGATCCTGGAGTGACAATGCACAATCCTGTTTCCTCCAAGGAGGAAAATTGTTTTCCTTCTAGACAGAATAAGAGGGACCTCGGAGGTCTTCTAGTCCAGCCCCCTGCTCAAGCAGGACACCCTATACTGTTCTGGACATATGGTTGTCCAGTCTCTACTCAGAAGCCTCCAGTGATGGAGCACCCACAACTTCTGAAGGGAAGCCATTTCATTGGTTAATTCTTCTCGCCTTTAGGAAGTTTCTCCTTAATTCCAGGTTGCTTCTCTCCTTGATTAGGTTCAATCTGTTGCTTCTTGTCCTGCCTTCAGGACAAGGACTTCAGGACTTGAGCCCCTCTTCTTTGTGGCAGCCCCTCAAATATTGGAACACTGCTATCATGTCACCCCTAGCCTGGACACAGGAGTCTTTTAAGGTCAGAGCAAGAATTGCCATTTCTAGGTTCAAGCAGAAACTGGACAGTATCTTGTTAGGATGCTTGACTGGGTCTTTGCACTGAGTTGTAATCTGGACCCGGAGGAGAGAAATGTGTGGTCACTTGCCAGAGGCCAAAGTCAGGTGGGTTTCCCCCATGGCTGGTCCTCACCACACACACACAAAAAAGTCCCGTTGAAAACAAAGAGGACATGTTTACACAAAAATGGGCTGGTGTTAGGGGGAGGGGTTACTTAGCACGTGGCACTAATCCATTTGGTTAGTTAACATTTTGGTTTATTTGCAAAACCAAATTAACTCCCTGTGCAGGTCCACACAGATGACCTGCAAGGGAGATAAATCCTTCCATTCGCCATCATTCAGTCAGAACCTGAAGAAGCTTCTTGGATGAGAAGCGAAACATCTTCAAAGAAAAACAAGGAAGTCCAGTTGGCTCCTGAAAAAGCACCTTTGGGACAACCCTGACCTGGATGACGGGGAGCCTCCATGGACAATTTAGCCATGCACTTGGGGATGGACACCCTTCGAATGCTGTGGGAGCATGAACGGATGTCCAGAAAACATTGCAGACTACAAGAACCATCTGAGCTTCAGTTTGACATGCAGACAACACAGACTCATCCCCATCATCCTGTGCCTGTCTCCAACATTGAAGGGACCCAGGGCAGAAGACGTCCTGCAGTCAAGAAGGCTCCACACCCATTTGCACCACTCAGGTGACCTCAG
>NW_015389475.1:57233-69938 GCF_001527695.2 Protobothrops mucrosquamatus | reverse complement strand
AAAGATCTTAGAAAAGGAGCAGGTGGACAGCAGTGGACCTTCCTTCCTCAGGTAGTTTCTTGGCATTTTGTATTCCAGATCTCAAGCCTCCATTATTCCCTTCATCCTTAAAATTCTGTTCATTGACATTTAACAAGATCCTAAACTCAGGAATCGTAAACTCATCTTAAGAAACTTAAGCCACCTGCCGAACGTCTTGAGCCAAGGAGAATAAGAGGTTGAGAAAAGTTGGGGAATCCCTTCCAACTCTGTTATTCTGTTCTATAAAGAAGACCCGACATTATAGTAAAGTGGGAATGTAACTTTCACATGAAAGTTCCCATAGATGGCATTTATGAAGGGCAGCAGTTAACCTTGATCTGGACAACACCTGGCCAAACGTCTGTGTCTGGGCAGTAAAACAAATTCAAGGTGAGCACTATTTTCATGTTGTCTAAATAGACCCCCATGTTCAGAGGTAGCCTGTCTTTCTCTCAGAAGGTCAAGAGTAGAAGAACTGCTTCTAGAATAAACTTCCAACATCTGGGAACAGATGCTGAGGTTTCTTCTTTCACTGGAGGAAGGGAAAAGGGTCTCTTACCATGTATCTTCCATCCAGAGACAGGTATCAGCTCAGTCCAGAGGCTAAGGAGGCCCACTAGCAGGAGAAGGCTAGCAGATGGCATCCTGACTCAGGTCTGATGGCCACCAGCAATCCCTCCCTTATAAGCCATGGTGGAGTCCTTGGCAGCTGCAAGAAAAGGGGGGAGTGAGGGAGGTTTCCTCCCCCTGGAAGAGCAGAGCCAAAGCTGAGGTAGATTTTCCCCATTTCCAAGAAAGATTTTGGAATCTGGTCAAACCTGAGAGAGCAAAGCCTGAAGGGATATGTCTCCAGATCCCACCTATACTCAAAGTATGGTCAACCCTCAGAAAGCCCATCCTGGGGGCAATTCCCAGAAGAAAACAAGAAGCCCAGTTGCTCCATCAAGGTCCTCTCACCATTTATGATGGACCCAAACACCCCCTTGCTTGAGAACAGTTCTTCTCCTTCTTGTCCTTATGACATTTATTGATGTATATATTTATATGCCTCCCCCAACTGAAACCAAGAATATTTGATTCGCATGGACAGAAGAAAACCATAATCAATTCATACAAAAGGAGGTATCTCGTGAAAATGTAGAAGAGTAATAAAGTGGGCAAGAGAATGGAGATCTTCGGTAGAAATAAGGAGAAATATGGAGAAACGTGAGAACCATTAATCAGTGGAACGGCTTGCCCTCAGAAGCTGTGAATGCTCCATCACTGGAGGTTTTCAAGAAGAGACTAGACAGGCATTTGTCCGGAATGGAGTAGGGTTTCCTGCTTGAGCAGGTGTTGGACTAGAAGACCTCCAAGGTCCCTTCCAACTCTGTTATTCTGTTACTTTTGATAACTCATCAATCGAGGACTCGGTTCCTGCACTTAATACATGTTCTCTTTGCTCACGTTTATCCCCATAACTCGCTATACTCACCATGTTACTTGGATAAAAGCCTGCTGTGAACAAGGCGGAATGAGAGAGACACTGAAAAACCAGGCGTACACCAGATGAATGCTGGTCAGAACAGATGATCTATGTATTTATTCCACAGATACCCTAGTAGAGTGACAACTGTAGATGGCCCTGAAAAAGGTGAATTATCTGGACCTGTTATAGATAGGTTTTATTGGCTATGAATTGGTTGACCAATTCAGAGGATCTGGGGGCTGTACTTGAAAGAAAGCAATGCAGCCACCGTCATTCTGTCAGATATTCCAGTGGGCCTTGAAACTATTGACCACACTGTCCTTTTGGATCACCTTTAAGACTTGGAAGTTGGAGGCACCATCTCGTAGTGATTTTGATCCTACCTAAATAGGTAGATCCAGTCAGGAGTTGCAGGGCCCAGGAAGTTGGGCTCTCAGCCATCCATGATGGAGATCCAAGGACTTGGTCCTTTCCCTCTCCACTGAAAGAGGTCAAGCACCAGCTTAGGATCCAGGCATCATCAACATAGTGCTGACAATCATTTATTTCCACCCTGAGCTGATGCCTGCTTCTGGACACTATCAGGGTCTAGACCAGGGTTCTTCAAACTTGGCCCTTGTATGACTTGTGGACTTCAACTCCCAGAATTCCTCAGCCAGCATCGCTGGCTGAGGAATTCTGGGAGTTGAAATCCACAAGTCATACAAGGGCCAAGTTTGAAGAACCCTGGTCTAGACGAAGGAAAAGAGCCTCAGATTTAACCCAGTCAAAATAGAATAGATGTTTATTCATCATTCGTATAAACCCAGGATAGCAGCATTCACAGAGGGAGGAAAGAAGAAAAATAAAGACGGTGGCCACAGGCAGGTATTATTTCTGGATCTCCTTTTGTAAACTTTCACCTGTTGGTTCTTTATCTTGTCTTGCCCTCAGGCATTATGGAGAATAAATCACACTGTCTGCTCTTCCTTTCATGTATCGGAAGACTATTATTACGTCTCGGCTCAACTTTCTCCTCTGTAGGCTAAACATACCAAGTTCCTTTTCACTGCTCTTGGAGTGAAGCAACCTGGAACTAAGGAAAAACTTCCTAATAGTGAGAACTATTAACCAGTGAAACAGATTGTTGTGGGCATGCTCCATCACAGAAGGTTTTTAAGAAGAGACTGAACAACCATTTATCTGAAATGGTAGAGGGTCTCCTACTCGAGTAGGGGGTTGGACTAGAAGACCTCCAAAATCCCCTGCTACTCTATTGTTCTATGTTCTAAGATTTAGCTCACCTAATGAGAAGGAAAGACTCACTGGAGAAGAGCCTGATGCTGGGAAAGATGGAGGACAACAGAAGAAGGGGATGACAGAGAAGGAGGGGGCTGGATGAAGTCACTGAAGCAGTAGGAGTGAGCTTAAATGGACTCCAGAAGATGGTAGAGGACAGGAAGACCTGGAGAAACATTGTTGCGATGGGTCGGACACAACTTCACAACTACCAACAAGATTTAGCTGCAAGCCCTTCACCATCCTTGTCACTCTTTCCAGGTCCATTGCATCCTTCTTGTATTGTGATGACCAGAACTGGACATAGGATCTCAGGGGTGGCCCCAGCAGTGGAGCCAAGAGGAAAATGTTCACATTGATGATGATGACGATGATGACAATATCCATTCAGTCTTGTCTGACTCTTGGCGATTCTCTGGGCCAGGTCTCTTCACATCTTCTGATCTTGTCCTACTTCCCTGAGTCGTTCTGTGTGTTCTGGCTGGGGTCAGCTTTGAGGGTGTCCGGCCATCGTGTTCTCTGTGGCCTGGGTTCCTTTTACTGCAAACTCTTCCCAATATAATTGCTTTCTCTAGGGAATTCCCACATTCCCAAAATAAGTGAGACCCAGCTTTATGATTTTGCTTTCCAGTGACACGTCTGGTATTATGCGCTTCCGTACTTGTTTGTTAGTCACTTTACTGTCCAGGGAATATGCAGAAGCCTTCTCCAGCACCAAAGTTCAGACAAGTCAATTTTTTCTCCTGTCTTGATATTTTAAGGTCCAACTTTCCCAACCATGGAGAGCCATGGGGAACACAATAGCAGTCTTCATATTATAACTGCTCTTGATGCATCTCAATTTTACATTGGCTTTGGCAATGGCTGCAGAGTATTGGCTCATAATTAACGGTCTACCAAAACACTCAGATTCTTCTTACTAATACTACTGATGAATCAAGTATGACCTATCTTGTACCTAAACATCTACTTTTTCATATTATTTGTATGATTTATGACTGTAGCCTCACATCTCTGGGTAGCTTACACAGAAAACCCAAAGTAGAGGAGTTCCTGGAATTGAACCATGTTTTGTTAGGTCTGATGTTCAAGTTGGCCTTCTGAAATGTTAACAATCCATTCCATTTTGGGTCATCTAGAGATCAACATACATGCAAATGAGACAGGCAGATGGTCATCCCATAGTGGTCACCAGCTTCACCACTGTGAATGCCTCAGTTGCATAGCATCAATAGAGTTGTAGACTATAGAACATAGAGTAATGGGGTTCTAAAAGACCTTGGAGGTCTTTTAGTCCAATTCTCTGCCCATAACAGAAGAGCCTATATTAATCTGGACAAATGGCTGTCAGTCTCTTCTTGAAAGCCTCCAGTGATGAAGCACCCACAACTTCAGAAGGCAAGTCGTTCCCCTCATTAATTGTTCTGCATTGTCAGGAAATTTCTCCTAGATTGTCTCTCTCCTTGATTAGTTTCCATCCATTGCTTCTTGTCTTGCCTTCTGGTGCTTTGGAGAACAGGTTGACCCTCTCTTCTCTGTGACAGCCCCTCAAGTACTGAAAGACTTCTATTATGTCATTCCTAGCCCTTCTCTTTGTTCAGCTAGACATACAACCTACTTCTCTTTGAGGACCTGGCTCAAAATACCTGGATTCTTCTGGAAGAGCAGGGTGGAAGCTTTTGTCTGGAGCCATCTCATCTGGAGCAGGAGGCACTGAAGAGTTTCATTCATGATCATCTTCTGACTGGGATCCCTGTAATTCTCCTAACACAAGATTATCCTTGAAAACTCTCTGGGGACTTCAGCTAGTGTGTTATTTTTCTGTCATGACCAAAAACACTCTTTGGTGAAATGACAGTGAGAAACCCTTTCCTAGTTCCTCTCTCTCAGCCATTAAAGAACAACCCTCTTTCTAACTTATCTATGGGACATTCCACCATCCACCTGGAGCCAGTATGTTCTTCCTCCTGCCCCCAGAGGAATTGGGCTATCCATTGTATGTGTTTTGAACGGGCACAATCCCCAACACTTTTGCCAAAGCTGGACCACCCCCCAGTTGCCTCTGTTTATTGGTCACGCTTCCTGGGCGTCAACTGCATGACAAAAACACACATTCTTCGCCTTTTTAATTTCTCAGCAAACAGGTACATACCTCAAACAGGTACAAAATGCACCAGCTAGACAATAGTGAAGGAATGTGCTTATGGAAAGGCGCAAATAGTTAAAAGTTAATATCCAACTTGTTTTTTCACCCAAGAATGCAGAATATGAACCTCAAGACCTTCTCCAGCTAAGAGGTCCAAGGGAAAGAAGGCTAGACTAGACTAGACTAGACTAGACTAGACTAGACTAGACTAGAATAGAATAGAATAGAATAGAATAGAATAGAATAGAATAGAGCAGAGCAGAGCAGAATAGAATAGAATAATAACAGAATAGAGTAGAGTAGAGTAGAGTAGAGTAGAGTAGAGTAGAGTAGAGTAGAGTAAAGTAGAGTAGAGTAGAGTAGAGTAGAGTAGAGTAGAGTAGAGTAGAGTAGAGTAGAGTAGAATAGAATAGAATAGAATAGAATAGAATAGAATAGAATAGAATTTCCCTATCAGTAGGGAAATTACTCATGCTCCACACACCTGCAACCAGGTGAAATGAACCTTTCACTTGCTTCTTTTGGATCTGTTCCCCTGTGATAACCGCAAAGAAACTTTGAGATTTTAATCACTGAAACATCAATATTTCTGGGTTCCAAAGCTACTTTTTTTTCCAAAATGCAACTGGACTTAAGCATATTCTTGAAGACATTTTGCTTCTCATCCAAGAAGCCTCTTCAGTTCTGACTGAATGGTGGAGAGTGGAAGGATTTATATCTTTCTGGGTCTTCTTTCTTGCAAATAATGGCTTCATGTGGTGAATTGCAGGGTCTCTATCAAGTCCAAAGAAGCAGGATACTTCAGAATAACAGAACAACAGAGTTAGAAGCTTGGAGGTCTTCCAGTCCAACACTCTGCTCAAGAGGAGACTCTATACATTTTAGACAAATGGTTGTTCAATTTCTTCTTGAAAATTTCCAGTGTTGGAGCATCCACAACTTCTGGAGGGAAGCCCTTCCAATGGTTAATTGCTTTGTCAGGAATTTTCTCCTTCGTTCTAGGTGGCTTCTCTCCTTGGTTAGTTTCCGTCCATTGCTTCTTGTCCTGCCTTCTGGTGCTTTGGAGAATAGTTTGACCCTCTCTTCTTTGTGGCAGCCTCTGAGATACTGGAACACTGCTATCATGTCACTTAAATATGTTGAATTTAAGCACAGGGATTCTATTATTATAGCCTGTACACAAGAATCTAGTCAACTAAGGATCAGTACTGAATTGGTGCTAGATGAGGGTCAGTAAAATTCAAGGGGTGCTGGACTTGGATCATTTATGGGAATGCAATGATTCTAAACTGATTGTGCATTTAACTCCACCTTCCAGTTCTGCCTGGTCTTCTCCTACAGTCTCCTTGTCTGTCTTAAAAGACTCTTATCCCTGAGACCACCAGAGCAGCTGAATCAAACCAACATAAAACACTGCTCTTATGGTGTACAGCCTCATGTCTGCTTGCAAGACTCCACAAGCAGGTTTCCATCCATGGTTCCAAGCAGCTACTTTCATTTGCAAGACATTAGTCTCCTCTGTGGCCTCAGTAAGAAAGGGATAGGAAGACACAACTGGTCCCTTCAGGTCAAGATAACTGAGCATGTTCTTTGGCCCAGAAAGAATGTAGCTCTCCAGAGTTGGGGGGCTTCTACCTGCTCTGGATTCCCCACCCCATCCCCACTTCGTTTGAAGCACAACTCAACTGGTGCTGAAGGCCAGCACCAAACCATCATGATCCAGTAGTGTAGGAGCTTCAACCACTATTGCGGTAACTGTAAATTTGCTCCTCTCTCTTACATCTCCTTGGGGTGGAGCATGTTGACATGCAAAGCTGACATGGAAGCCACAGAACAAGGAAGATCAAGAGATTGGCCAAAGCCAGATTGACCAACAGCAAGTTCTAGTCAGCCTCAGGCAACAATCTCCTCTCCTGTATACACCCCTTTCTTGCACACAGCATGCCAGCAAACTGTCATTAGATGTTGCAACACCTGACCCTCCCTGCAGAATTACTCCCGTCCAAGTGAAATTAGAAATGCACAGTTGAGAGGAAGAATTCTTGCTGCCACTGCAAGTTGGATTTCAGCTGCATCATGAAACCTTGGATTCTTCTACTCCTAGCTGGTCTCCTCGTCCTTTCTACTCAACTGACAACAGCAAAGACCACAAAACAACTTTGTCCCCCAAAAGGTAAGCCTGAGGGTGTCTCCCACACCTCTGCTCAATCCAGGACTTTGAACCTCTCACTAAGAATACTTTTAGTTTGGCTAACATGGAATTGCAGCTAGTCCACCCGAAGCCTGCTTTTTCTTCTTCCTTTGCGGAAGGTAATGGCCTACTCATTGCATACACTCTGGGTGGGCATAATCCCATTAATTTCAGAGGAGGTGGGCATCAAATGCCTTCGCTTAATGCTCACCTGGATGGAAATCATAAAGCTTTTGGTTGCTTCACAATGACATATGTCCTTGGATCTTTTTTAATAGCAAGCAGGTTATCTGCATGAAGCAGAAACAAAGCACAATAGCTAGCTCAGGGGTAGGCAACCTTGGCTCTTTTATGACTCGTGGACTTCAACTCCCAGAATTCCTGAGCCAGCCACGCTGAGGGGAAAGGGAGAGGTTTCCAAGCTGAGCCATGCTGGCTCAGGAATTCTGGGAGTTGAAGTCCACGAGTCATAAAAGAGGCAAGATTGCCTATTCCTGATATAGGGTGCCATGCTGGCAGAGGAATTCTGGGAGTTGAAGTCCCCTCATCTTCCTAGTAACTCAGGGGTAGGCCACCTTGTCTCTTTTATGACTGGTGGACTTCAACTCCCAGAATTCCTGAGCCAGCATGGGGGAACTATGGACCCCTTCATGACTCGTGGACTTCAACTCCCAAAATTCCTGAGCCAGCCTGGCTCAGCTTGGAAACCTCTCCCTTTCCCCTCAGCATGGCTGGCTCAGGAATTCTGGGAGTTGAAGTCCACGAGTCATAAAAGAGCCAAGGTTGCCTATCCCTGAGCTAGATGATAGCAAAAGAAAGTGATCAAGAAAGAGTCCAAAATAGTTCCCAGAATTTGTAAGCCCATATCTAGTGTACCTCCTTTTCACCCAGGACGTAGGACATGAGGTAAGAAACTTTGTCAAATGCCTCCTCCTTTCTTTGCAACCATGCAGCCAATCTGGGGTCTTCAGACAATGTCTTTAGACGCGTCTCCATAAGAACTGAGAGGAGAAGCGGTGTTGTGTAGATGGGGGTCACCAGTTTATGGTGCACGTCAACTTTTCATGGTCTAGCAAAGCAGATTTACAGAAAAGAGAACATCTGGGGGTCTGTGGGGGATATGTGTTAAAGATATTTAAATCTAGCAACTGGAACGGTGGAGTTGTATAATGAATGAGTGAGAACACACAGTTACAGCTGATCCGTTGGAGAGAGCTGGCTCCTGCGTGAGGCAATCTGCGCTGTGATTGGTTGCTGTGGGTAAAAGGGGGAGTTTCCTTGTTTCCCGCCTTTTTCTCCTGTGTGTTCTGTGTGCTCTGTAATTTACCTCATGATGATGATCCTATGTTGATTTACCTCACAATGATGTTCCTGTGTTGATTTACCTCATGATGCTCCTGCTAGCCTGGCTGTCTTGTTTGCTGTGAATATTGATGTAAAATACATTTATTTATATAAAACTACAAGTTTGTATCAGCATCTCTGACTTCATTTGGATACTTGCTGCGCTGTTCCCTGACGGCATAGTGGGAGAAAAATCAAGATGGTAGCCAAGAGTTTGAGTGAACTCATCCTGTTGTTGTTTTTCTTTTACTTTTTTGACCAGGCCTTGCAGACACCCATGCCCAGCTGAGGGTCCTCCTAATCATACAAAAGGTCAGGGGTCTCCCATCAGTTTGAAGGCAAAGACTGAAAATGAGGTGCACTAATGAGAAGGAAGTGGGTCAGGTCCATACTGGGGGTCATTTTCTGGGATGAAGGAGCAAGGGCTCCTATACACAAACACAACAATAGAATCACAAACATCACACAATTATTTAGTTTGCGTAAGATGAAAACATGACAAAGAGAAGTAAACGTATACACACACTCCACGAAATTACCTAGAAAACATCTCAGGGGTTACGTACGACAGTGACCTCATTCAGCTCTCCAGGCGATGGCCTCTGGCGTTGCTTTGTGTGGGTCTTCTAGGGAACCAGAGAAAGCAACGTTGTTGTGGGCTGTCTTGTACAATGTGTTTAATTGTTTGCATCCTGGGACGCAACAAGGGGAAATCCAACACCAAGCAATGAACGTTTAACAGACAAGCTGGGCAGGGGGCTGGAGAGCAGCAAGCAGGGTCCTTCATTCTGGACCCATCTCAGTGTGCCTCTCCTGTTTTTCCAGTCAAGCCGGGCGAGTGTCCCTTGGTGAAAGTCCCTCCTGACTATCACTGTGACCAGAAGTGTGTCTGGGACTCCGACTGCGAAGGGGACAAGAAATGCTGCCCAGCTGGATGGGCCAGGGAGTGCTTCCCCCCAGGTAAGGGGGAGGTCCTGCAGCTGAGCTAGAGACAGCTAGACCTCCTCTCTGCCTCCCTCCTTTCCTTTCCTTTCCTTTCCTTTCCTTTCCTTCCTCCCTTCCTTTCTTCCTTCCTTCCTTCCTCCCTCCCTCTCTCCCTCCTTCCCTCCCTCCTTTCCTTCCTTCCTTTCTTTCCTTCCTTCCTTCCTCCCTCCCTCCCTCCCTCCTTTCCTTTCCTTTCCTTTCCTTTCCTTTCCTTCCTCCCTTTCTTCCTTTCTTCCTCCCTTCCTTTCTTCCTTCCTTCCTCCCTCCCTTCCTTTCTTCCTTCCTTCCTTCCTCCCTCCCTCCCTCCTTTCCTTTCCTTTCCTTCCTCCCTCCCTCCCCCCTTCCTCCCTTTCTTCCTCCCTCCCTTCCTTTCTTCCTCCCTTCCTTTCTTCCTTCCTTCCTCTCTTTCTTTCTTTCGTTCTTTCTTTCTTTTTCTTCCTCCCTCCCTCCCTTCCTTTCCTTTCCTTTCTTCCTTCCTCCCTCTTTCCCTCCCTCCCTCTCTCTCCCTCTCTCCCTCCTTTCCTTCCTTCCTTTCTTTCCTTCCTTCCTTCCTTCCTTCCTGCCTGCCTGCAATCCTCCCTCCATCCTTTCCTTCCTTTCCTTCCTTTCCTTCCCTCCTTCCTTCCCTTCCTTACTTCCCTTCCTTACTTCTTTCCTTCCTACTTTCCTTCCTTCCTTCCTCTCTTTCTTTCGTTCTTTCTTTCTTTTTTTTTCTTCCTCCCTCCCTCCCTCCTTTCCTTCCTTCCTTTCCTTCCTTCCTTCCTTTCCTTCTTTCTTTCCTTCCTTCCTGCAACCCTCCCTTCCTCCTTTCCTTTCTTCCTTCCTCCCTCCCTCCTTCCTTTCCTTTCCTTTCCTTCCTTCCTTCCTTCCTTCCTTCCTTCCTTCCTTCCTTCCTTCCTTTCTTTCTTTCTTTCTTCCTCTCTTTCTTTCTTTCTCTCCCCTCCTCTTCCCTCCTCTCCTCTTCTCTCCTTTCCACTTTCCTTCTTTCCCATCTCGTTTCCAAGCCCTTCGTGGCCCGTGAAGCCCCCTCCTCCCTCATCATGGGGTTTCCTTCCTGGCAATCGCTGAGGCTGAGCTTTGCCAGAGCCCGCCTCAAGCCCACAAAAGAAGGGGCAGCCACAGCCTTCCCCAAGAGCTCGTCTCCTCTGCAAACCCATCCCTTGAGTCACAGCAGGAACTCACACAGCAGGTTCCTCCTTTATGTATTTACATTTCACATTTCCTAACTGGCTCTTCCTCCTCGACCAGGCCTCGCTCCTCCTGCAGGGCAAACCCTTCAGCTGCCCAAGATATCCCAGATTCGGGGATTTTGATAATATTTTGGTAATAATTCAGATTAAGGGACAAATTTAGTGACTGTTTGGGATGCTAGTTAAGTGGTCATGAGGGGTTACTCAAGGCAGGGAGGGGGCCCTGCAGGGAAGACACTTAACACCCAGAACGGGAATCTGTTTCCCAATCCAGGATCTCACGGAGCTGCAGAGGCCTAGGGAGATCTCCCTCACTTGTCCCCTGCTGAGCAAAGTATATAGAGACGCGTGAAGAAATCCCAGGTGTGGCCCTGATATTCAGGAGTTCCCGTAGGAACTGACGGGGCCACAGAGCCCCATTCCTTTCCTCAAAACTCCCTTCTGTGGCTCTTTCAGGCTCCAAAAGCTGAGCAGGTTTCTTTCTTGTTCCACACCTAGAAACAGAATCTTGCCACGCTAAAGCAGCCTGCTCTCTATGCCAAAGATATACTCTGGGAACAATTGAGGAGAGGCTGTCTTCACCCTCTTTCCCTCACACAGTGTATCGGTTATATCTTACGCCTCTGCAATGCACCCCTCCCTGTTATGATCCCTCCTCCTAACTATATTCCATCATATCATGTGCAGACTCCAGAATCCCTCAGACATCCCATGTGAATTCCCAGAATTCCTCAGCCTCTCTCTGTCAGGCCCCAAAGCAAGAATGACACATGGTGATTCTTCCAAGCTGACAATTGTTTCCCACATATAGATAAAACCTTGCCAGACTAAGGACTCTACTATCTGAATCCATAATATTCTCTGGGGACTATTGAGGAGAGGCTGTCCTCACCCTCTTTCTCTCACACAACATATCTGTTATCTTTTACATCTCTGGAATGAATTCCTCCCTCTTATGATCTCACCTCCTAAGTATATTCCATCGCATCATGTGTAGACTCAGAATCTGTGTGAACTACCAGAATTCCTCAGCCCCAAATCAAGAATGACACATGGTGATTCTTCCAAGCTGACTATTGTTTCCCACACATAGATAAAAATCTTGCTAGACTAAGGACTCTACTATCTGAATCCACAGTATTCTCTGGGAACTATTGAGGAGAGGCTGTCCTCACCCTCTTTCTCTCACACAGACTATCTATTGTCTCCTACTCTTCTGGGATGCCCCAGTCCTTCTAATGATTCCACCTCCTTACAATATTCCATCACATCACGTGTAGAGTCCAGAATCCCTCAGCCACCACGTGTGGACTCCCAGAATTCCTCAGCCACTCTCTGTCCAGGCCCCAAAGCAGGAATGACATACAGTGATTCTTCCAAGATGGGTATTGTTTGTAGACAAAACCTTGCCAGGCTAAGGACTCCGCTATCTGAATACACAATATATTCTGGGAACTATTGAGGAGAGGCTGTCTTCACCCTCTTTCTCCCACACAGTCTATCTCTTGTCTCCTCCTCTTCTGGAATGCCCCCCTCCCTCTTGGGACTCTGGCCCACTGCATTCCCTCCCAGGGACCTTATTCTGACCAAGAGGAAGGAGCCCCATTCCAGCAGAGATGTGTCTCCTCAGTTTTCCTCTGCTTTTTCCTCAGGCCCACTCTGAGCCCCAAGACCTGATGGAGGAACCCAGCAGGAAGCAACCCTTCCCCCCCTCACCAGCCGTGGATCCTCACATCCAGCCCAGCCAGAGAAGGGCTCCCTGTTGCTTCATTCGTTCCTCTTTGGCCTCCCTGCTCCTGACTACCTTCCCGCCAGCTGCTTCAGGCTGGACAAAGCCCTTTCTCCAGAAATGAGGCTCCCTCAAATAAAATTTCCCTGTTGAAAACTCTGGTCTCTGCCTGATTCTTCGCTAAAAGTGGGAGGGGTTTGCAGAGATGGGGAGGAGCAGGGTGGAAATGTGAGATCCTGGGTGCTCTCTGAGCCGGGTTGTTTTCTTGCAGATGTTTTGTTACTCAACTAGGAAACATCATCAGTGCTAGAAGGGAGTGGGGTCGAGGAGGAGGAGGAGGAGGAGGAGGAGGAG